>NC_141162.1:124474435-124629274 GCF_053477565.2 Lygodium microphyllum | reverse complement strand
ACAATTGATAGTGCCCTTCTTGGATGATGTTCCAATCAAAGGGAGTGTAGTGGATGAAAAGAATGGAGAGATGGATGCTCATGAGTGCAAACATTTTGTTGTAGACTATATTGTGGATTGTGAGAGGATTTTGACACGTCTAGAAGAGGTGCATTTAACTCTTTCTAGACAAAAGTCTATCTTTGGAGTTGAAGACGTTTTGATTGTTGGGCATATGTGTGGGTCCTATGGGCGAAGACCATCACCAACAAAAATAGATGGGATTGATAGAATGCAAGATATATGCATGAATGTATTAGAGGAGCATAGATTCTTGGGTGCATGTGTGTTCTAATTGATATGGATTCCTCACTTTGTACATGTAGCCGATGTTCTTTATCAGCTTTTAAGGAAAGGTCAAAAATTTCATTGGGAAAGGAAGCATTAGAAAGCAATGAAGAAATTGAAGCAACTCTTAAAATATGCTCCAACATTGAGAAAGGCTGACTATTCACATGGAAAGCCTATCATTATTATTGTTGATACAAGCCCAATCGGGATTGGATGGGCAATTGGGCAAGATGATAAGAAAGGGAAAAGATATGCAATTCACTTTGGTGCTAAAGTATTGACTGAATGACAGAGAAGATATCCACATGTAAAAAGAGAATTATGGAAAATTGTCACAACCCTTAAATGTGATAAGCAGTATTTTATGGGTGCTCATGTAGTCATTGAGACCAATTGTTTGCCGGTATTGGGTATGATTACTAGTTGTACTACCCCAGACATTGCTATTCTCCGGTGGATTGCATACATCAAATCTTTGAACCTTGAATTTCAGCATATTGCAGGAAGAGATACCCCAACTATGGCAGACATGTTATCTCAAGCATGTTATGAGAATGAAGATGGGATGATGGATGAGGAGGAAGAATATGACTTTCTCGTGGCTGAAAATGATGTTGCAAGAGTGAATTTAGCAATGCAAGGTGTTGCTACAACATTAACAAAAGCTTGGAAAACAAAGAGAAGATACTTTAGATGTTTTGCATCTTGTGTAGAAGTATTTCTAGAAGAAAAATATGCAAGAGAGTGGTTGAGAATTGGTCAATACCTTAGTACATTAACAAAGAGAGATGAATGGTCAAATGAGGAGTTTAAGAAAATCAAGAGGAAAGCATATGGGTTTTTCTTAAAAGATGGATATTTATGGAAACATGCTGAAAAGAAACAGGGTATGCCATTGCGAGTTTTGGGTGATAGAGCTTCACAAGTAAATGTTATGCAAGAATTCCATGAAAGCTTGTGGGCTGGTCATAGAGGTGTTTGGGGTACTTTTGCAAATATCAAAGAAAGATATTGGTGGCAGGATATGTATAAGGATGTTGCTCACTTTGTGGAAACATGTACGACATGTCAAATGTATTCATCTGTGAAACATCGGGATGGATTCCAGCCCACATATCCATTGTCTCGTCATTTTAAGTGGATGGTGGATTTGGTCACAATGCCTACAAGTCTTTGGCAAATGAGGTATCTTGTGCTTGCCCGTGAAGACTTGACTAATCAAGTGGAAGGGAAAGCTTTACGTACTAAGACAACAAATGATGTGTGTACTTTTCTCTTAGAAGAGATCTTTTGTCGGTATGGCTGTGTGGGCAAAATAACAGCAGATAGGGGTGAGTTGGATGCAGATGAAGCTCATGATTCCTTTGTATAGTTGGGGATAAAGCTTGCTTTTAACTTCAGCCTATAACCCTAAAGGAAATGGCAAAAGTGAAAGAGGTCATCCACCTATTGTGAAGGCATTGGCAAAAGCATGTGGAGAGAAGGTAAAAGAGTGGTCATGATTGCTCCCTTATGCTTTGTGAGCCGACAGAACAACTCATAGTGCTATTACACGATATATGCATGCAGAATTGATGTATAGTTAAAAACCTATCATGCCGATAGAAGAGATGATATTCACATGGGGTGTGTTACCTTGGGAGGAGGAGTTGATTCTAGAGGAGTTGTTGGCCTTACGCATTAGACAATTGGAAAGAAAGTCAAAAGGCCTAGAGGCAGCAATTGCAAAGTTAAGGGCAACATGGATACTGAACAAGAAACAGTTTGACAAAAGACATAGACTAAGACCAAGAACCATACAAGATGGGGATTTGGTATTGGTTTATGATACCAGTTCAGACAACTAGCATAATGCCATGCGTAAAGTTTCCAAAAGATGGTTTGGACCCTATGTGGTAAGACATGTATTTGACAATGCTACTTATGCATTAAATGAGCTGGATGGAACAACCATAAAACTTCCAAAAGCATGGAAAAGAATCAAATTATTCAAGAGGCGGGCATCTACTGCCTATGAGTTGCCAGAATTGGAAGAAAATGGTGGCCATGATACAAGGGATAGCCATGAAGATATGGAAGATGAAGAAGCAAAGGATATGGTTACAGAGGATGAGGAGGACTTAGAATCCAGTGACAACTAGGATTTTGGCACATACCGAAGGATGTGCAAGTTCAGAGGGGGTGGATGTCATGATGCTATAAGGACACAATGTGAAAAAACATGGAATGCATCATCATCCGGCTTCTTATTAATCAAGAGAGTCAATTTGATCTGAGTCACTAGTATTAGTGTGAGTTGCATGGATTATCCAAAAGTACTAGATTTTTGGATAATTTTAGCCTATTTTTTATATTATTTATTGTAAACAAATTGCACGCGTTGCGATCACTGTAAACAAGCTCAAAACTGCACTTTGAACTGAAAGAAAAAGGAGTGATCTCGGAGAGCCATGAGCAAGTGTCTTGAGGTGTCTTGAGGTTTTACTCCCCTTTTGGAGACAACGGAGCCAACGAAGCCATCATGTTTGGGTTTCAAGCAACAAAGAAGAAGAAGAAGAAGAAGAAGAAAAGAGAGAAGAGAGAGGGGAGAAAAAGAAAGAGAAGCAGAAGAAGAAGAAGAAGAAGAAGAAACAGAAGAGGAGGGAGAGGAAGAAGGAGGAAAGAGAGAAGAGAGAGGGAGAGAGACAAGAAGAGAAGAAAAGAAGAAAAGAAGGGAGGAAGAGAGAGAAGAGGGAGAGGTGAGAGAAGGGTAGAAGAAGAAGAAGAAGAAGAAGAAGAAGAAGAAGAAGAAGAAGAAGAAGGAGAAGAGGACAGAGAAGAAGGAGGAAAGAGAGAAGAGAGAGGGAGAGAGAGAAGAAGAGAAGAAAAGAAGAAGAAGGGAGGAAGAGAGAGAAGATTGAGAGAAGAGAGAAGGGTAGAAGAAGAAGGAGAAGGAAGAGAAGGAGAAGAAGAAGGGTGAGAGATGAAATGATAAGGTTTTCATAATATGTCACATAAAATGATAGACTTTCACTTAGTTTATGCATGATTTGTTAACTATAATTCATGGTTTACTTCTGTGACTAAAAAAAATACATGAAATATTAGTTTCCATTCATAGGATGCAACTGCACAGAAGCATAGAGGACTTGTCATCTATTTTTCATTCCATGCGGAAGATAGGTCTTGATATTGCATACCACAAATAGGTTGTCTTATCCTATGATAACCAATGTTTATGTTTGGAGACCGCATGAAATATTAGAGTAAATTTGCATTTAGAATACTAACAGGTTCTTAGACTTTCATGGATCGCTTACAAGGAAAGATTTTTATGCATTATATGATTATCCTTTACCTATGTTAGAGCATAGAGGTGATAAGTGAATTGAGTTTAAAGTTTTATATACTCAAGTCACATGAGACCCTGCACTTTAGAAACAAGTACTCATTGCTAGATATGAAGAGAGTTAAAAATTGTTTAGGCTGTACTAATATATTAAATGCACCATGTGCATGCGAGATAAGTTTGATTAGAAAATTCTGCATAGCATCGCACTAAGAGAGGATAGAAAGAATGTATGACAAGTCTTGCGATATATTTAATGTGCTTTAAAGATTACCAAGTATGTTAAAAGACGTGCAAGAAAATCGAGGATTCACAACTTGAAACCCTAGGGAAAAAACTCAAGGGAAAGAGGTATTCAAAAGAAGTTGAGTGACTAAACACACGTGCCTGTGAGTTGTTTTTAAAGATCTTGTCTTAGATTATTGGAAGTGGATATCCTCCATGCTTAAGCTAGGCTAGTAAGCTGACTCTAAATGGAATGTTGATCAAGGATTATGCTTGGTTGTTTTGAAAAGGATATTTCTAAGTGAATTGATTGGTTGCCTTGGTAAGAGGAGATCCTACTAAGGACAAGTGGTTTATAAGCAAAGTGATTGCTTGATGTAGAAAATGATATTTTTTATGCCAGGAGGCATATTCCACGGTGGATTCCGTGAGGTTTTACGGTGGATTCCGTAAACTTAGATGACCGGGGCTCATACGCAAAGAGGATTCTTTGTGCGAGAAGTTGATGGGGACGCCTGTCCTTTTCGGGCGTTTCATTAATTTAGTGTGTACATGGGTGATTCCATAGCGGGTGATTCCGCAAAATGCATATTAAATTAATAAACGTTTATGAGTTTAGAGTGCGCACTCGTAATAAATTAAGGTTAGGATTTATTTCTAACCAGTTGATTTATTTATGTAGTTGAAGACTGCTAGGTATTCACTTTTGTCGGTTTAATTGTATTATTTTACTAACGATTGTGAATGCTTCAGTTGATGTGTAGAGATAGCAGCAGTGGCGGAGGAAAGCATTGGAGTCTAGCGGGTTTTCGACTCTTGGACTAGATTTTGATAGGCGCCACGCTTATATTTTGTTATGTCTATTGAGACATCGATTATTTATTATTATTTTGTATGCGCTTATGCGTCCGGATATGTTATTTCTATTTGGACATTGAGATTGGGCGTGCCAGACTCTATGGGCACCGTCCATTAGCTTTATTTTCCTATTTTTGTAGAAAGCAAACTCAAAAGCTAAAAAGCTTGTCATATTTTTGTAATTGGGCTATTATTGAGCATGAAGATTGGAAATATACATAAAATACATGCTTTGTGAAGCGCTCACACAAGGCATGGGGGAGATTGAACCCAATTTGTCTCTTGCCTCTTGTCGTGCATGCTTTTACATGGGTTTTTGTGCAAAAAGGTAGAGTACTTTGTTCTTGGGGACCTTCCGGGATTCACCACGTGAGCTATCTGCGACCGATCTGCCCACCAGTGGTATCAGAGCGGAGCAGAGATCAAGAGCTTCCAATCGCTACCAATCTTGAGCGAAGGCGGAGCTCCAGGAACAAACGGCCTCTACAGTCAATCTCGTCGCGAACCGTCGATACAGGCAGACTTCTGGCGATCAAGAACCCCTGTTTCCACTGTCAGATCGCGAAGGACCAAGCTCTGCAGGCGGAGGACCACGCAATCATCTCCATCAATAAGTCGTTGAAAACCAGTGAGAAAGCTCTTAATCTTCTTTACTCAAAGCTTAATTACAAAGCTTAAAAAGCTTAAAAGAAGCTTAAGCTTCTTCAAAATCTCTTCGAGGTATCAAGAAGTGGCTCCGATTTTTCCGCGTCATCAAAAAACGGCCCCCCCCCCTCATGAAAAAAAAACGGCGGCCTGCTAGTCCTCCTTAAGCTTCTTAATCACTTAAGCTTAAGCTTAATCACTTAAGCTTAAGGCTTCCTGCAAGTTACACAGGTCAGATAAGTCGGCAAACTCCGGGTCTCGCACTTCTGAAGTCAAGTTCCGCAAGTCGACAGTAATCAAGTTCTGCAAGTTCTGCAAGTCGGCCTAAGTCCAGCAAGTCAACAACTCTGCAAGTCTGCTAAGTCTGCAACTCTGCAAGTCAGACTAAATCAGAACTGACTAGTGCTTAAAACTCATAGAAGACTTGTTCGTATGCAAAAACTCTGAACTGGAAAGTTGTTCGCAGCAAGCTGTTCTACCTATCTACAAGTTCGTTGAAGTACTTTCAGCAAACGGAGACAGAAATACTGCAGAATTTCTGAAAATTGAAGAAGAAATACCCAAAAATACATAGCCTTGTAACCCCAAATTTGAGCTACGCTCATCCCGCTAACTGATTTTTGAGTGAGAAAGGTTTGTTGAGTTTTACAGGATGACTACCCCACATATGGATGATCCTATGGCTGAAGACGATCTACCCGAGCCTACCATGGAACAAAAGCTGGATCTTATCATGCTGCAATTGGAAGAAGAGCGAAGAGCTAGGCAAGCCTTGCAAGCGCAATTGACAAAGCTACAAGGAGCGTCCACTGATAAAGAAGAACCACAAGCTGAAGATTTGATTCGCCGTACCATCAACGCCACCCTTGAAGCACAAACCATTCGCAAGGAATCCAAGATAAGTAAACGAAGTTTCAAGTTTCGCACTTTCAATGGCATAAGAGAAGGAAAGACTGTTTTATCATTCATTAGCCAGTTTGATGACTATTTCCATGAGGAAACTTATCCCGAAAAAGATAAAATCAAGTGTGTTACTAATCATCTGATAGACAGAGCATCACTTTGGTGGACTGTAGTCCGCAAGAGTATAGAATGTCCTACTACATGGGAAGATTTCAAGAAGAAGTTCATGCAAAATTTCCTACCACCGCAATTTCATGAGAAGGCTATCAAGCAATGGGATTTACTTCAACAGCGTGATCGTGAGCCTATTCCACCGTATACAGAGCGTTTTTGGAATGCACTCCTTCAGCTACGCATGCTTGAAGACGTACCAGAGACGACACATAAGCGGAAGTATATGCCTGGACTTCTTGGACATTACTACGCTGAAGTGAACATGTTCAAGCCTGCTACCCTTGAAGACGCCATCTCCTTAGCTCACGACACTGAAGATAAGTTACGCGGAAGAGATCGACGACCACAGCAATTCCAAGCAAAAGGTAATTATGGATCTAAACAATTCAATTCCAATTTCAGAAGGTTTAATCCAGGTCGTTTCTCATCACCCTCTTTCCGCAAGAATTGGCCTAAACCACCTGCATTACCATCCACTGTCAATCCAAATCCTAAGCCTATTCCACAAGCAAATCCAAATATACCCAGACTCTCGGCCATTGCAAATAATGTGACCAAAGCCAAGCCAATAGTATGCTACAAGTGTCACCAGCCAGGGCATCTCGCAGCAAATTGTCATTCAAAGAAGCCACCAGCACATATCAACTACCTTGGAGCTATGGACGAAGACGAGCATGAGGATATGCCGGATTTCACTGAAGAAGAGGATGATCCTACTACTACTTCCGACACTTTACCAGGTATGCCTACTTCACATTCATTGTTGACTATGAAATGTATGGTGCATGGAAAAGAAAGAACTATATTGCATGATGACGGTAGTACCCATGACTTTATTTAAGCAAAATTGGTAAAGGAATTAAAATTGCATACTGTACCTACGCATTATCGCATAAAAGCTGCATTTTTAGGCACTAGGTACAATGGCACACAAGAAGTTCAAGATTTAGAAATTCAAATTGGTCCATACATTGAAAGAAGAAATTTCTTAGTTGTCCCATTACAGTCAAGCAATATTATTCTAGGAATGCCATGGAGACACCAACATAATCCCAATATAGATTATTCTATGCACACAATGAATATTAATTTTCAAGGAAAATCTATTACACTATTTGGTATGCATGCATCTCATATATTTCCACTGCTTTCGCATACTCAAGCAAAACGTGCACTACGCAAGAATACTAAATCATATCTCATTTGGGTGAATGAATTGCATGCAAAGGAAAATCATCTGCACCCTAGGCATAAAGAATTTCTTGCATATTTTAAGGACTGTTTTGCAGAAGACCTACCACCAGGTTTACCTCCATCACGTCCAGAAGACCATAAGATTGATCTAATTCCTGGCACATAACCACCTTGCAAAGCACCATATAGGCACAATCAAATAGAGCAAAAAGAAATCCAGAGTCAAGTTGAAGAATTACTAAATAGAGGCTTAATTCGACCTAGCAGTTCTCCATTCGGTGCACCTGTGCTCTTAGTCAAGAAAAAGAATAATACTTATCGTATGTGTATTGACTACCGAGCATTAAATAAGATCACTATTAAGAATAGGTATCCTATACCTAGAGTTGATGACCTTATGGACAAACTGCAAGGATCTTCTATATTTAGTAAAATTGACCTTAAGTCTGGATATCATCAGGTGAGGTTAGATAAATCCGACATATTTAAGACTGCATTCAGGACACAGTTTGGCCATTACGAATTCTTAGTCATGCCATTCGGATTAACTAATGCACCTGCTACTTTCAGTAGAATGATGAATCGTATTTTTCTAAAATATCAGTATTGTGTGATTGTTTTCTTTGATGATATTTTAGTGTTCAGTCAAAGTGAAAAAAAGCATTATGAGCATTTATCATTAGTTTTTCAATTACTGAAAGAAAATCAATTGTTTGCAAATCCTGACAAGAGTGAATTCTTTAAGACAGAAATAGAATATCTAGGTCATATTGTATCAAAAGAAGGAATTAAAGTTGATCCTAAGAAAATTGATGCAATATTGCATTGGCCTGTTCCTAAAAATGTACATGAACTACGCTCATTCCTTGGTCTTGCTAGTTTCTATAGGAAGTTTGTACGTAATTTCTCATTACTTGCTTTACCATTAACAAAACTTCTTAAGAAAGGAATTGTTTATCAATGGACTGAAAATCAGCAGAAATCCTTTGATTTACTCAAACGTGCATTAACCAATGCCCCTGTTCTACAATCGCCTGACTTTAATAGACCATTTTTTCTAGTTGTGACCGATGCTAGCGGATCAGGAATAGGAGCCGTATTAATGCAAGACAATCATCCAATAGCATATTCTAGTTCTAAGTTGAAACCCTCTGAGCTCAAATATTCCACTTATGACAAGGAACTCTTAGCAGTTGTACAAGCATTAAAACAATGGAAGCATTATTTAATGGGTTCAGAATTCATGATAAAGACTGACCAGCAAAGCATTAGACATCTACTTAGCCAACCTCAAATTTCTGACCGTCATATCAAATGGGCTTCATTCATTCAAAGTTTCCATCCTATCATTCAATACCAACCTGGAAAAGAAAATGTAGTTGCTGATGCATTGAGTAGAAGACCTGCAATTCATAATATTTCTATCATATCTTTTGATTCTTTGATTGCTATGAAAGACGCATATCACCAGGATATTACTTTTCATTCTGATTGGCAAAAATTAGTTCAAAATAATTTCATTCCTGTTGATTCATTGTCATATAATGATGGATTCATGTTCTTTGAAAAGAGACTGTGTGTTACTATTCCATTCCGATCTTTTGTTTTGAATGAAATTCATTGTCCCCCATATCAAGGTCATAGAGGTATCATTTCTACATTACGCATGTTAACTGAAGATTTTTATTGGCCGCATATGGATGCAGATGTATCTAATTTCGTTTCTGAATGTTTGATTTGTCAAAGAATAAAGAGACATCATGGTAAACAGTATGGATTATTAATGCCTTTGTCTATTCCATCTAAACCTTGGGAACATATATCTATGGATTTCATTACTGGTTTACCAAATACTAAATCTAACCATGACATGATTTGGACAATTGTAGATAGATTTAGTAAGCAAGCATATTTCATTGCATGTAAGAAAACTTTAACAGCATCTAGATTTTGTAATAATTTTTGGATTACACTGTTTGCAAATCTAGGCACAAAGATTGATTTTTCATCTGCATTTCATCCAGAAACAAATGGACAAACAGAAGCCACAAATAGCACTATTTTAGATCTTTTACGTGCATACACTATCTCTAAACCTCAGACATGGGATACTCATTTACATTTATTACAGTTTGCATATAACAATACACCGCACACATCTACAAAGAAAGCACCTTTTGAAGTTATTTATGGATATAGATTATCTACACCTATTGCATCTTTGTCTAATAGAATTCAGAGTGCCGATGATATTGCTGTTATGCATAATACTATTTTTGATGAAGTAAAGGATATGATTGCTAAAGCCCAACAATCATATACCAAACAAGCCAACAAGAAAAGACAAGCCATGAATTTCAAAGTTAATGATTATGTTTGGCTTAGAATAGAAAAGCGTAGACTGCAAAGTGTAGATAGACATCCAGTTGTCAAATTAGCTCCTAGATTCTACGGACCATTTAGAATCATTCATAAGATTAATGACAATGCTTTCAAGTTAGAATTGCCATCTCATTGGAAAATTCATAATACATTTCATATTAGTTTATTGAGACCATTTAGAGGCCAATTACCTATCCACCCTGTCTATGAAAACCCACCTTTACTAGAAGAAGAGACTGAAATACTTGAACCAGAAGCCATTATAGACACTGACTACATGACCACTAGAACTGGCCGAAGGTATTCTAGATATCTAGTGAAATTTAAGAACCATCCTGTAGAGGAAGCACAATGGATGCACGCTAGAGATTTAAATGCTTTCCCCACTCTGTTAGCTCCACATTGAGCTAATAGCAATTGAGGTCAATTGCTATCCCACGCCGGGGGTATGATGCCAGGAGGCATATTCCACGGTGGATTCCGTGAGGTTTTACGGTGGATTCCGTAAACTTAGATGACCGGGGCTCATACGCAAAGAGGATTCTTTGTGCGAGAAGTTGATGGGGACGCCTGTCCTTTTCGGGCGTTTCATTAATTTAGTGTGTACATGGGTGATTCCATAGCGGGTGATTCCGCAAAATGCATATTAAATTAATAAACGTTTATGAGTTTAGAGTGCGCACTCGTAATAAATTAAGGTTAGGATTTATTTCTAACCAGTTGATTTATTTATGTAGCTGAAGACTGCTAGGTATTCACTTTTGTCGGTTTAATTGTATTATTTTACTAACGATTGTGAATGCTTCAGTTGATGTGTAGAGATAGCAGCAGTGGCGGAGGAAAGCATTGGAGTCTAGCGGGTTTTCGACTCTTGGACTAGATTTTGATAGGCGCCACGCTTATATTTTGTTATGTCTATTGAGACATCGATTATTTATTATTATTTTGTATGCGCTTATGCGCCCGGATATGTTATTTCTATTTGGACATTGAGATTGGGCGTGCCAGACTCTATGGGCACCGTCCATTAGCTTTATTTTCCTATTTTTGTAGAAAGCAAACTCAAAAGCTAAAAAGCTTGTCATATTTTTGTAATTGGGCTATTATTGAGCATGAAGATTGGAAATATACATAAAATACATGCTTTGTGAAGCGCTCACACAAGGCATGGGGGAGATTGAACCCAATTTGTCTCTTGCCTCTTGTCGTGCATGCTTTTACATGGGTTTTTGTGCAAAAAGGTAGAGTACTTTGTTCTTGGGGACCTTCCGGGATTCACCACGTGAGCTATCTGCGACCGATCTTCCCACCAATTTTCTTGATTGGAAATGAAAGGAATGTTTTCCTCAGTAATTGTTTGTAAGCTGGGTGCTTTAGCTGTGATTGATTCCCTAAAGGAATAATTAAGGAAGGATGGCACTAGCTACCCCCCGTGAGCTGCCAAACCCTAACCAAGGGGGTTATGAATCCACGCTAAAAATGTGGAGCGAACCTACCACGAGAGGTATCTCCGTGGAAATTACTTGGCGTAGGAGGACGCTTGGGTGCCAGTGGGGCTCTAGCTGTAAATCCCTTGCCTCCGGGCCCTACAGAAGTGTTCTACGTGACTCCATATGGGATCTTGAGGCCTTCATACTAGTTACAAATCGGAATCTCGAGAGGATAAACCTTCAGGTTTTATTGCCGGGAGATGGAAGGATTTTTCTGCGGAGGCGGAAAGGAACACTTAGTTCTCCTATATGGGCAGGAGGCAAACATTAATCTTAAGATAAGTTAAGGAAATGTTGATCTTGTTTTATCTTGTCTTCGTATTAGTACCCTAAATTATGTAAAGGAACCTGTGACTAAGGGGTTAATTAAGGAAGCTCCTTTTATGTGTCAAACATAACGTAGTAGGTAATTAGATAACTGAAACAACCCCCAAGGGAAGCATGGTGGATGTGACCAATGGGTCTATCCTATGGAAGGGTGGTCTCGGTTAGCCGAGAGGTTTCCTCAAAAGGAAATGTTAGGGAAGGACGGACGATGACCTTAGACAATGTTGATTAGATTCCTGATTCATACCGTTTTAGGGGACTGGAATGGGACTATGCCCTGCGGGCAGAGAGGTTGAGCGATGCATCCCTCTCGCTTCTCATTCTCTTTGAACCAAGTGTGGTATGAGTTTGCTTGGGTCCAGTTTTATCTACGCAAAGTGGAGCGGCTGCAGACCGATGCTAGAAGGCTGTTAGGAAGACTCGACTGCTAGGAACCCAGACTTCAGGTCGATCCTAATGGAAACGGCCGGATAAGTTCTATTGCGGGGTAGACGAAGAGAGCCTAGTTGGCAAATCCCGTGTCATTCCTTGGGAGTGTCAGGTGGTGTCTTCTATATTGATCTCTTGATGGGCTGCTAAGACATGCCCTGCGATTTGAGGGGCGGACACGTTACACTTGGTATCAGAGTGAAACTTCTTAATGATGCATGATTGACTAATGTTTAGATCATAGGCATAACCTAAATAACTGAAGTGGTATGGCTTGATTGTCAGGCACCTTCTGCACCCATGAATGCTGACATGCATCAAGAGAAGAAGTTCCTTCTTAAAAAAATCAAGCCATCTGAATTCGATGGTAAGGGAAGGACCGTCCAAATTGATATCGAGATCTGGATCGAATCCATGGAGGATTATTTCGAGGTAGCAGGTACTACACCCGCTAACCAAGGCATGCTCGCCAAACTTAAACTTATAGGTGAAGCGAGACTTTGGTGGAAACAGTGGTGCAGAGACCAAGTGATCTCAGATGGGACAGTCACTTGGAACAAGCTTAAGGAAGCTGTGCGAGGAAGGTACCTGCCACCTGCCTATCACACATAGAAGATGAACGAATTCTATGAATTAAAGCAACTTCGACTATCCCTTGATGCATACTATTCAAAATTCGTCTCTCTCTTAAAGTACGCACCACAAATGGATATGACGCAGCATGTGTCAAAGTTCTTTGCTGGGTTGAATCCACCCATAAACACTCGATTGGAATCGATGTGCCCAACAAACTTGCAAGATGCATTACTCCGAGAAAGTCCAATTTTCCAAGAGCTTAAAACAGGCGACTATGATGAAGATGACTCACCGGATCAAGGCAACAAGTGCCACAAGTGCGGTGAGATAGGACACATCCGTAAAAGATGTCCCAACCATCGATGTTTCCACTGCAATGAACTACGATACATCCAAACAGATTGTCCTGAGTTGGACCCTGAGAATCAGGAATGTGCGGTCAAACGAAGCCGTCTAAACTCTGCTTTTGTCGCACATTACGAATCACATGATGATGAAGGCCTGGAGCCTGTTGTAACCTTTGAGGATGACTAGATATCCTAAGAAGATCCTCTTGAGGTAATAAGTCTTGTACTTGGAATACATCCTATTGAACCCTATGAGTTGTGACAAGTTGTTATTTTGATAATTTGAGTAATCAGAGTAGCGCAATGGAAGCGTGATGGGCCCTAACCCACAAGCTCTAAGGCCCAATAGTGCTTGTCTCCCCCATGTCTTTTTGTTAACCGTCAGATGAACAAGGTGGAAAATGTGGAAAAGCTAAAGCAGAAGAAAAAGGCCAAGGAAAAGTGAAACGGAAGACAAAGGCACACAAGGAAAAGCGCAAGTCAATACTTTTGTAAAAGAGTGTAAGCGCATTGTGATTTAATTTAAGGAGCGTCGGCTCTCACTCGTGCAATTTGTAAATGTAGACGGGCAGTGGAAAGGAAGCTAGGAAGATAGAAGGACAATGGGAAAAAGGGCCTGGGCCACGGCCGGCCATGTATAAAAGGGGATAAGGGGATGACCGCCCAAAAATGGATTTAGGGTTTTGTATATAAAGTTGAAAAGTAAATGAGAAGTTCATTCTTGTGTGTGGCCAAAAGTGGCTCTCCTCTTCTTCTTCTTCTTCTTGTTCTTGCTTGCTTGAGCTTGTGCTTGAGAGAGGGAGTATGAGAGTATGAGGGAGTGAGTATGTGAGGGTGAGGGACCGGGGAGGAGAAGCTCTCCATCTTCTCCTCTCTTCTTCTCTTCTCTTCTCTTCTCTTCTCTTGTCTTGTCTTTCTCACGGCTATGGAGCTTGAGGATGGAGCTTTCTTGAAGCCTGCACTTGGATCATGGAGCTACTAGAGTGCGCGGGAGAGGAGGTAACTCGATTGGCATGGAGGTAAGCTCACTACACCCGTAGATATGGATGGTGCATCCGCTATGTGAGAGGTAGCCATTAGTGCTCGGCTTGGAACGCTTGAAACAATAAGCGGTCCGTGGGTCTTGGCGGTGGAGCGAAAGCTCCCACATTTTGGTTCCGTTGCCGGGAGCAACGGATTCAATCCTTGAGCACTTGCGTGCTTCGAATCAAGCATTGGAGTAGGGTTTTCCCTGAAACGGTGCTTGAGGTAGATAGGTAGAAAGTGAGGGAGTTTGAAGAGATATTCGATCTCCTTACCAAGTAGGTTTTTGATTTGTTGTTGAATATTAGAGTAGGACCATCCATCTCTATCTCTGGTTTTGATTTTTGTTGCGTTAGGTTAAGGTTAGGATAGGAAAAAATAAAGAAAACAGTAGGGTTTTCTGTTGCTATATAATTGGCTGAAACAGGGAAATAGGGGCACAAATTCAGATTTTTGGCTGGAAGAGTATGAGGGACTAACCTCTAAGGTCACAGCAGGCTGGGATGGGGCAATAAGAGGCCTAGGAAACCAGGAAAGGCCACATTTGACATCCTGCCCTCTAAGAAGAGAGTGAGCTTGAGAGCTAGGGAAAGAGAGAGATAGAGAGAGCTGCGAGGAGATCGTCGATGTGCTGATTGATTCAAGCACCACACCATTTTCAGGTACGCCAGGCATTTCCCTCTGTTGCTTTGCATCTAATTAGACGGCACGGCACGATTCGGTGAAGTAAGGCATCGCATGCAACTCGTGGGCCGTCGGTTGCGCAATTGAACCAGTTCGTCCGAGTCCCAGAATAGGATTGCCCTATTTCTAGAGTCGGACCTTCCGACTTCGAAAATCGGACCATCCTTTCGATCCGAGTCCCAGAATCGGACCAGTCCCAAAATCGGACCACCCTTGTCTGACTGATTGGACACTCGCCCGCGTTCGGTTTTGAAAATCGGACACTCGGATCCTCGAAATTGGACACAAGGAATTGGACCACTCGGAATCAGACACCTGTCAAAATCGGACGTCTGATTCTAGAAATCAAACGTGACCAAAATCGGACCATTGGGCCAATCGGACCAACCCGAAATCGAATGTCTGATTTTGATAATCGGACTCCTAAAAATTGGACATCTGAGAATCGGACAGAAAATTGTCGAAACCGGACAGGTATCTAGAACACAAATTTTGACGCATTTAAACCCCAAAATTGACACCAAAGGCTACGTAGAGCTAAAGGCATATCATAGATCCATCACTAGGCTGACACTTAGAGCAAGTAGTTCAAAATTGGTTATAAACGATCCTTCAAATTGTGCATGGTGTTTACCATAACGGCCCTGCTGGCCGGGGGGGCCTGCTCCCCCTCGGACCCCCGCAGAGGGGGCTCTGCTCCCTCCGCACCTCCCCCAAGTAGGTTGGAGAGAAAATGTGTGTCGTGACAGGTCCTCCAAATTAGACCCTAGCGTAGTAATGGCTCTACACGAGCATGGATTCTCACTTGCAAAAGAGCAACCAAAAGCGCATACCCGAACAGAGAGAAACAACGACCCTAGAACATCAATGGGCCAATCTAGCCAACAAGGGCAAAAAGGCCACACTGCAAAAACACATACGTATTGCATACCGACTGCATCTAGTCAAAGCGGAAAGCAACAACAACAAGCTACAATAGCAAGAATGACTAGATATGACAGTCCTGACGATAGATGCTCCCTGAATAGCACTGCATTGACGATCCAAGACATCAGTGGAGAATCCACATCTGGTCGTGCAGTTGGGGACTCAAGGGCATTTGTCAGAAGGCTTAAATTTACAAGCCAAGACCTAAAAGATGAAGACATAGTACCACCTGCTTATCTTGGGGTCAAACTCACCACGAAAAGAGAGCATACTATCGATGCTTTGATTGATGAAGGAGCAGATTTTAATATCTTGACCTATAAATCATGGACCCTACTAGGCCAACTAGAGCTCACACCAACTAATGCAACGCTTAGCCCTTACGGGGGACATCCACAAGCACTCATAGGGAAGTGAAAAATCCTTGCAACAATTGAAATTGAAAGCTTGCCTATCCTATTTCATGTTCCTCCAAATAGTGCTAATTACATGAAGGAAATCCTCCTTAGAAGACCCTTCAAAAGGGCGACCAAGTGTGAGGCCGACTATGTAGCACAGAGGATACACCTGACACTACCGGGTGTGAGGATAGTCACAACCTTTAGCAAGGGTGACCTCATCGAACCTCGAGGGAAAGGCAAGGAAGGTGCTGACATGACAGTCAAGCCTGCTAATGAGAGCAAGTACTTGTTCGAAGAGTTGATACAAGCACAGGTCGAACAATGAGAACTAGTGAGCGAGGCCATGCTTGAAGTAAGAAGGTCAAGAGACAATGCCAAGGATAGGCTTTGGACATAAAAATCTCGTAGAAGGTCAAGAGACAATGCCAAGGATGGGCTTTGGACATACAAATATCGTAGAAGACCCCAAAAGAAGCCCAAGCCTTATAGACGAAGGCATCAATGGAGAGTCAGCACAACACCGTGATGTATATCCAAAGCGTTGCTATGTGCTCAAGGGTATTATGCAGATAACCGATGGATTTGGGTGCCAAAACCTCCTCTGTTGATTGAAGGCCAGATCGTATCAAGAGCAAAGAAGCGTAGGAGGAGATCTAAACGAAAACCCAAGTCTTGAGTCAAAAACGGTGGAGTGACCAAGCCCCTCACGATCAAAATCAAGAAACCAAACAGGACCACTCAAAGGGTAGATCCTCAGCCTAGCATGCTTAATGAATAGATGTCATATATAACCATTGAGGGTGCACAAGGACCACTAGTGCTCAAGGAGCTTTTGACTTCCTAAGAGGATAATGAGCACTAGAGGCACAACACTGCTCGTGAGAAGGTTGATTGTTTAACAAAGCAAATGGCACAATCGTCTAATAGCCTTGAGAAAATCATTCAACTAGTGCCAAGTCCACCTAAGAATCCTAGATCTCCTACACCCTCTTTTCCTAAACGGATATAAGAAGCACAACAGTCGTCAAGTGCAGCTACTTACTCCCAATCTCTACCTACATCAGAGCTTCCAAATTTCTAAGAGACAGGACACGACACCACCCTTAGTCCTCAACCTAAGGATATGCCTGTGCAATCCATTGTGGCTAGCTCAATTGATACTCAATCTACGCAAGTGAATGCTCTAAGGAAAACAAAATACATGACCACTTCCAATTGACCTAAGGACTTGACACCGCACTCCACCAATAATAGCAAGTCCACTGAACTAGCTGCTACTACTTCCAGTTAGGGATCACAGCAGCCACAGCCCTTGGTCGCGACAATGCCCCTTGTGGAACGTATCCTTAGTAGTTCACTTGTGGAGGAGGTGTCACAACCAACTTCATTGACAACTCCAGTACTTCCAAAGCGCCTGAAGTCTAGGCTGGAGGAGTTAAATAGAAGGGAAGAGCTAGACTCTCCGAAAAGGGAGGTGGTTGTACCCTCACAACCTAGCGAGGCTATTCAGCAGGCTACGACTATGTCCCATAAGGACACGCTAGAGAAAGAGAATGTTGAGGCCCAACCAAGCACATCAACGGTTGACCTGGTCCAAGGTCGTGAGTCATTGAGATATACACCTTCACTGACCAAGAAAAAGAGGAGAAAACAATGAAAAAAACAGCACTTACAGGTGGTTGTGGACCCCAAGAACATTGAGACCAAGAGTGCTGGAGAGCTAAGGAATAAAGCATCGAGTCCATCCACTAATGAACCCATTGATGCCTCTCCTAATAGCGGTGAAACCTCAAACACATCCGTGTGCTCTGAAAAATCAAAGTAGTCGTTACTATCAATGGTTGCTTGCAACACTCAATCCATCGACAACAGAACTCGCATTGACCAGTCAAGAGTGGATGCAACGCTATCACAACAAGGTGACAAACTTATACCAGTCATCGTCTCCTAGCATCCACATGGACATCTCACCACAAGTCCAGGTTTTTCTTCCAAATTTTTATTTTACGTCGTAATGATTTTTGGAGATAGGATGCATTTTTCTTAAATGCTTTAGAAAAATTAACTCACGACGGAGGAATTCACTCATTAGTATTTTTAATAAAATGAACAAAATAGAGTGAGCAGAAGATTGATATGCATTCCTAGCAAGTAGTTTTTGTGCATTTCAATGAACTGAACTTAGATTATTGTCCATATTTACAAAACAGAATTAAGATAATGCACTCCGTTTAAGCATGGAAGTATAAAGTGCATGTCGCATTATTAGGCCATATCTTCTTCGCAATGAGTCATTATGGAAAGTGCTAATAATCCATAGGAAATTGCAAGGCATGAAATGATTCCTAAGTTGCATAAATTGGTCAATTATCATTTTTCAACTACATAATTATTAATAAAAGGTGGCTTGTTAAGCAGAATCTTGTTCGCAAGTTATAGGATGATTGGAATTAGGTTATAACCTAACCTATGCTTGATCTTAAATTGATAAGCGTAATTATCGTCAAGAACTAAACAAATTGGCATAAACCTAAACACCTAAACCCGCGGAGTACTTGGCAAATAAGCTTCCGCTCAAAGCCCCATATCGTGTTCAGCCCCTTAGAGCATCTACTAGCTCAGATGCACCCCCTTCTCAACCTAATCGACCTTGCTCAAGTTGCCCTCACAAGGGTCCTCCTCAGCATCTCCACAAGAAACGCAAGTGGATGCCAGGTACAGTGGCCTTGAGAGAAATTAGAAGGTATCAACGCTCTTTTGATCTCATCATTCCGAAGGCAAGCTTCTCGAGACTTGTTCACGATATTGTGCAAGACCTCTACCGCACAGAAAGTAGGAGGTGGTTTTTGGTACAAGGTCAGGATAGACCTGATCACTTCACAAAAGAATGTATTCATGCTCTACAGTGTGCTGCAGAGGCCTTTTTAGTTGACTTGATGAGACTGATGCTCAACGTTGTGCAATACATAAAAAGCATATCACTGTAACTCCCAAGGACTTTCAACTTGTAAAAACTCTTCAAGCAGTGAAGGATGCATTCGTTCCAATGGAATGAACACAATTTGCAATGTTATCTTTTTTGGCATACTGTTATCCTCGTGCATTGGATATATGACTATGTCCCAGTGCAAAACTATTGTATGCGCCCTTAAGATATGAATTAAAATTTTACACTTATCCTTCACTCTCAACTTTCACTGTGCATCTTCACTGTATTTTCAATTCTTACTTACAATTTTTGTTAGCATTATCAATTTCAATAGGAATAACGTGCAAAAATTTGCAATTTCTTGTTGTAGACTTTACTCCTAATGCCTCTGTATAGTTTATGTGGTGCGAAGTTTCTAAGGGCGAGTAGTCACGATGTTGATTTCTCAATTATCAATCCATCCATAATTTTGATGTGAGATAATTTTTAAAATACTAAACTGTATTGGAATGCGATGAAACTTCACACCACACTCGTTGGGTGGCCAAGAGCCCTTTTTTTTTGAAAAAAAAGTGCCTGCTGACCCCTGGTTCGAAGTCTGGCGTCTGGAGCCACTTTCCTAGCATGCATATTTTTTTCAAAAAAAATTTGGGCTCTTGGCCACTCAACGAGTGCGCGTGTGAAGTTTCGTCGCATTTTGATATAAGATTATGGATTTACGATCACACGATGGACAGTGCATATGAAGCTCCATTAACTCGATTTTGGGATTTAAATGGGTTAAAAGTTCATTCTTCTTCTCATTTTCAGATCTTGATTTCTTTGCTTCCTCCATTTTCACATCCCCAACCTCTGTCTCTTCTCTATCTTTCCCTCCTTGCATGGCACGGACCAAGCAAGCATATTGCCATTTTGGCCTCGGGAAGACATCATGCCAAGGCCCACCACCTAGAGCACAAGGTGGAGCCTCCTCTAGTGCAGCAATAGGTGCTCCCTGTAGAGCACAAGGACCACCATAGAAGAAGAGGAGATGGAAACCGGGCACTGTCGCTCTTCAAGAGATAAGGAGAATCTAACGTGGATACGAGCTTCTCATCCCAAAAAATTCTTTTCATAAAGTTGTTCAAGAAGTCATGCAAGACTTGGAGCTGAAAGGGATGGGAAGATTTTGGGCACGAGTGCAGGATGGCCCACCAGCAGGAAGATGGACTGGTGCAGCCATGGAGGCCCTACAAACCGAGTGCGGGATGGCCCACCAGCAGGAAGATGGACTGGTGCAGCCATGGAGGCCCTACAAACCGCTACAAAGGGGTTTCTCATTGACTTGTTCGATGACACACAGCTTACAGGTGCAGCCATGGAGGCCCTACAAACCGCTACAGAGGGGTTTCTCATCGACTTGTTCGATGACACACAGCTTACAACCATCCATGCAAAGCATATTACAATCACAGACAAAGATATGAACTTTATCATTCGGCTTCGACATGGCAAGGGGACCTCTCCATAGTTTACTAGATTAATGATGCAAGGTTTATAATGAGTGTTACAGCGCCATCCATAACATCTTGGAATCCCAAAAACTTTTGTACTCTGCCACATTGGAATATTTATTTATATATACATAATATCTCATGCGATGTGTACTGAATTCAAATAATTGAGTAAAGTTGTTTTGTTTTGTTTCTTGAAACACATGACTCTTAATATTTGTTTAATGCACAAACACATCAAAAGTAGTAATACGTATGGATACAAGTTAAGTTGTTGCTTATGCACAATTGCAAGTACAGTACTACGCATCGAATTATGTTAATATATGCGGATGTGTCATTCACGTAGCACACATTAGCTTCACACTTACACAATCGCAAGTGCAGTACTACGCGTTGAATTATGTTAACGTATGTGAATGTGTCATTCACGTACCACACATTATCGTCACACTTATATGAACCACACATTTATTTAATAAATATTTATTTGTAAGGACAAAGTAAAGTATCTTATATTCATCAAGAAAAATACATGTGATGGTTGTTAGTGATGGTAGATACAAAAAGCCGATAGCCAACAAGAACTCTCAATTGTTCCTTGGCTTTTTCTTCAGTGGAGAGGAGGGGCTAGCTTCCGATGAAAATATAAGTTCCTTCTTTGCTTCAAAAATGATGCTCTCCCCCTTCAGCTCTTTCTCCAAGAGAAGCGGATCCAACACTTTAGCGAGGTCGCCTAATGTCGCAAGCACACACATAGCTCCACCCTGCGTTTGATCAAACAAATAAAGAAGCTTTGACCGCTTGATTAGCACCACCTTCTCTAAGCTAGATGTCACAGGTATCGCTCGAAAAGGTCCAAACTTCTTATGGAAGACCACCAAATTTATAACAAGGTTACCGATATACTCCTTAAGAGTGGAATCCTTGCGTCGGTCCGCATGTCGAACTCCTCCTTGTCTTAATTCAAAGTCATCTATATACAATATGTCTTGAATGACAAAGTCAAATAAAAAATATATTTAGCAACTAACCTAGAGTTATCAAAAAGTGATGAAACTTGATGATAGGGTGCGTCGAGTCCCCCAAAGTCCACTCTTGAAATCTTGGCAAAAAATGATGCATGCAACTGCCCTGTCCAAAGTCTGGCGTCCGTCTGGGCCCACTTTCTACTTGATGATAGGGTGCGTCGAGTCCCCCGGAGTCCACCGGTGAAATCTTGGCCAAAAATGATGCCTGCAGCTACCCTGTCTGAAGTTTGGTGTCCGTCTGGGACCTGGGATGATAGGGTCCGTCGAGTCCCCCAGAGTCCACCGGTGAAATCTGGGCCAAAAATAATGCCTGCAGCTGCCCTGTCTGAAGTCTGGCAATTGCATGCATCATTTTTGGCCAAGATTTTAACCGGTGGACTCCAGGGGACTCGACGCACCCTATCATCAAGTTTCATTGCATAAAAATATATGGTAGTTAGAAATCTCACCTTCTCCAAATCATCTTGTATCTTCATTTCCTCGTGTGGCAGGGAGGAACCTCTTTGGGCAAAGGGTCTACAAACTCCTTGGTAGGAAGCTGGGGCCTTAGTCCGAACAAATCATACTGTAGTGTTTCAAATTCAGCATCGAGCACAAGGTAATCTTCTTCAACCGAGGTTATATGCTCTTGTGCTGCTATGATCGCACTTACAGTATCTAAGCTTGTGCCATCATATCTTCCAATCTCTGCCATTGTTGGATGCACATCCATGTAATCATAATCGATCAGGTCTTCCATTGAATCCCTAACTAGGATAGAAAACAACTCTTCTTCCTTCATTTCCAAGTATTGCAGTACATCTGATAGAAGTAAGTATTGTACACCATCTACTTTAATGGGTGTCAAGGAGGCAAGGTTGGGTTTGTCGACTTATGGCTGTTCTGAGGAAGATGGCACCATGAGATCCAACCCTTGCTCTATCACCACTCGATGTTCCTCTTCAACATTTATGAGCTCTTCAATCAGTTCTTCTCCTGTGTATGTGATAGAAACAACTTGTGGAGTTGTAACTTCATCGCTCTTCTCCTCTAGGGATATATCCAATGCAAGGAGGTAAATTGCCAATGCGCAATCACACTCTAGAGATCCAAAGGTGATGTGCTTGGTGCACTTCCCATGGTAACAGTGCATACTCTATGGGAAGGATCCATATGGGCCAGACACCTACTCACCACTTTTTAGTGATTCTTCCCTGCTTGAAATACCATGAGCTGTTCCAGAGGCACCCAAGGGATCCCTTGATGGAGTATGTGTATGTAACAATGATGCTCACAAAGTCTTCCAAAACCTGAAGGGAGGGATCTAGCGATGAGAGCATGCTTTCAAGATTGAAGTTCTTAGAGAAAACTTGGAATATCTCGTCACCCTGATTGGCAAAGATAGTCTCGTGGATCCACTCATCAAAGTGTGTGCGAGCATCCATCCTAGCAAGTAGGAGGGATGTGGTGGATATAAAGAGATGAAGAGAGAAAGTGTGAAATGAAACAATGAAACAAGAACTAAACTAGTTCTACCTTAAAAACCTTAAGTTTTAAACCATTAAGGATTGTTCGCATACGATATTTAGTTATGGCTTTACTTACATCTTTGTAAAGTTTACATGCATATGTAAATGTGTTGATGTGAAAAGTATATAACAAGTGTATGATTTTGCATAAATACCATAATTTTTTAATATTGAAAGTTTGTAAGCAACAATATTCTATTGGCCAAAAAAATCCAAAAATTTACAAGTGTTGGATATTACAACTTGTGGTGTTGGGATTTTTAGGGAGACTCTACAATTTCTAAAATATGTGGAGCCACACACTTTTCGCTGATAACAGTATCCTCAGCCTCGGCTTCGAATTTTCCTACCATCTAGTTTAAAATAGAAGCTAACAGGTGGATTCTGCATTAACATTGTAATTTCCTAGCAGTCACATGGCATGCAAATCTTAATAGGCACATTGGATTGATACCTGAGATATTCTAAGACTCAACACATTGTGTGTTATATGGATGATATGATAAAGAGTTTCATGGATCATTGCCAATTGGCATGGAAATCCAAATGGACACATAGGACCAATAAAGCAAAGGACTTTTTGGACCATCTACTTCCAGAAGATCCATATCATCCAACACAAAGCCATCCACCCACAAATTAACATGTGTCGGAGTGTTTCCCATCTCGTGTATTGCATCGGACCTCACTGGACCTCACCACCACTCTCTCTTTGTTTTTTATCCATTCATTCTCTCCTCTCCTTCCATCTCTCTCTCTGTTTCTCTTTCTTTATTATGCTATATGTTTATTCCCTCTCTCTCGTTCCTTCTTCCTTTTTCTCTTCCTCTCCCTCTCTCATTTCCTTTAACAAAACATATATCTCTCACTACTACCAATTTCCTTTAATAAATATATATATATATATATCTCTACCACTATCACTGCCACTATCACTACAATAAATAAGAGAAGAAGAAAAAACAACAACAACTACTACTACCACTACTACTACCACAAGAAAAGAAGAAAAAACTACCACTACTACAACAACAACAAAAAATAAGAAAACTAAACAACAATGAACAAGAAAAAAAAAAAACTACTACTACTACTACTACAACAACAACAACAACAACAAACAAGAAAACCACCATTATTGCTACAACCACGACTACGACGACTACGACTACGACAAACCACTATAATAAATAAGAAAAGAAGAAAAAACAACAACAACAACTACTACTACTACTACTACTACAATAACAAAAAACAAGAAAAGAAGAAAAAACTACTACTACTACTACTACTACTATAATAAAAAATAAAAAAACCAAACAACAATAAACAAGAAAAGAAAAAAAACTACAACTACTACAACAACAACAAACAAGAAAACTACTATTACTACTACTACAATCAAGACTATGACGACTACGACCACGACTATGACTACCACAACAACTCTCTCTCTCTGCCATTGCCACTGCCACTGCCACTACCACTATAATAAACAAGAATAGAAGAAAAATCAACAACAACTACTACTACTACTACTACTACAATAAACAAGAAAAGAAGAAAAAACTACTACTACTACCACTACTACAAAAACAACAAACAAGAAAACTAAACAATAATAAACAAGAAAAGAAAAAAAAAACTACTACTACTACAATAACAACAACAATAACAAACAAGAAAACCACCACCACTACTACTACTATTACAACCACGACTATAATGACTACGACTACCACAACAACAAACCACTACCACTACAATAAACAAGAAAATAAGAAAAAACAACAATAACAACTACTACTACTACAATAACAATAAACAAGAAAAGAAGAAAAAACTACTACCACTACTACAACAACAACAAATAAGAAAACTAGACAAGAAAAGAAAAAAAACTACTACTACTACAACAATAACAAACAAGAAAACTACTATTACTACTACTACATGTCAAGAATCGCGTGGTGGGGGGTCTTGCTCAAGATGCTGTGCCGAACACACACAGAATACACAAGGAGAAGCTCACTCAAGAGACAAGAAGGGAGATGGAGACCAAAACATTTTCTTGCTGGTTTCTTCTTCTTCTTCCACACATTTTACAATGTACACAAAGTATAAATAAGATACAACATAAAGGAAAGTGGCCTACTAAGTCAAACAATGCATAACCGACTACACTAGTCGACTGGCACTATAACTATGCCAACTGTAAATAGGTGTAACAACTTGAATATAATAAGTAATGAGTTAGTGGCCATGTGAGAGTCATAATGACCACCGACATGCTCTGCAACTCCAAGTAAGCTTCGAAACTTTTGAAGCTTCTCTGTACCCAATGCCTTCGTGAAGATGTCAGTTATCTGATCCTGTGTGTGTTGAAATACACCAAGTCAATCTCACCTGCTAGTACCTTCTCTCTTACAAAGTGGTAGTGTACCTCAATATGTTTTATCTTGGCATGGAACACAGGGTTAGCCAACTTTATACTGCTCATGTTGTCACAATAAATGACAACTGGACCTTCCACCTGCACATCCAAATTAGCCATTAACTTTAGTAGCCATACTACCTCACATGCTGCAACAGCAGCACCTCTATACTCAGCCTCTCTACTCGACAGAGCAACTGTAGATTGCTTTTTGCTACTCCAAACAACTGCTGCACTACCAAGAGAGAACATGTATCCGCTGGTAGATCTTCTATCAGACATACTACCAGCCCAATCTGCATCTGTGTATCCAAACACCTGTACATCTGTACCTGCCTCATAGAAAAGTCCATAATGTAATGTGGACTTCACATATCTCAATATGCATCTGACTGCATCCAAATGTGGCTTTCTAGGTACTTGCATAAACTGACTCACAAAACCAACAATGTGGCTCAAGTCTAGCCTTGTAATGGTCATGTAGATCAAACTCCCCACTATCCTCCTGAACATAGTAGGGTCTTCTATCTCATCCCCAACATCAGCACTCAACTTTACATTCTGCTCCAATGGGACTCAAAGTGGTTTGCATACTGTCATACCATACTTGGACATACCATACTTGGATTGAAAGTGGTTTGCATGCTGTCATACCATACGGGACTGAAAGTGGTTTGCATGATGTCATACCATACTTGGACAACATATCCAAGCCATACTGTCTTTGGGACAGCCATATACCATCATCACATATGATCACCTCAATGCCAAGGAAGTACCTTAGCTCACCTAGATCCTTCATCTCAAACTTCTTCTTCAAAAAGTCCTTGACTTCAGCAATCCCACTATCACTATCACCTGTAATAATCAAGTCATTCACATAGATGACCATGATGACCAAACCTGCATCTCCCTTTCTCACATAAAGTGAGTGATCAGCATCATCAGAAACATAAAAGCCAATATTAACAAGATACTCTCTGATCTTGTCAGACCATGCTCTAGGTGCTTGCTTGAGCCCATAGAGCGCCTTCTTCAACCTAGGATGCTCTAAATCTTCATAACCTGCTGGCTAATCCATATACACTTCTTCTTGTAAATCACCATGCAAGAAGGCATTCTTCACATCCATTTGCTGCAACCTCCAACCTTTGGGTGCTGCCAAAGCAATCACACATTTGACAGTTGCCATCCTAGTAACCGGACTGAAGGTTTCATCATAATCTATGCCATATGTCTAGGCATAGCCTTTTGCAACTAGCCTAGCTTTGTACCTACTAATAGAACCATCTGCATTGTGCTTAATCTTATAAACCCACTTACATCCAATAGCTTTCTTGCCCTTCAGAAATGACTAGATCCCAAGTCTTATTGGCCTCTAATGCAGTCATCTCCTCATCCATTGCTGCATCCCAATGAGTATGACCAACAATATCCTCAAAAAAAGTGGGCTCAACATCCTCATCTAGTTTCACCATATAAGCATAATGGTGAGCTGCATAACCTTCAAAACCAAATCTTTTAATAGGGTATCTGACCCTACTAGATCTGCGTACCACCGGATCACTCAATGGAGCCTTTACATTATTATGACCTCTTTGTACACCTGGTGTCCTCACTGAAGGAATGCCAATCTCATCATCCAAGCTCTCTGAGCCACTGGAGTCTCCATCAAGAACTACATCAATGCCTTCTGACACTTTATTCTTTCCTTTGTCTTTACCTGTAGTGCTACTAGATGCACTTGAAGATGTAGAGCTACTCCTTAGTCTCCCAGACCAAGGACTACCAGATGATGTCTCTGGTCCACTAAGAGTCCGTGATTCTTGTTTTTCAACCTACACATGAGTGTCATGATCATCATCATCATCTAATGCATCACCACTTGATGTATACCAACTGCTCATTTCATCAAAGATGACATCCATGCTCACTCTAAACTTACATGTGACAGGGTTATAACAGCGATACCCTTTCTGCTCTAAAGAGTATCCAATAAAGAGACATTTTTCTGCCTTTGGATCAAGCTTCTTCCGTAGCTCATCTGGCACATGAGCGTATGCACACAGCCAAATACCTTAAAGTGCGATACATCAAGCTTCTTGCCAGCAAAACATTCTTCAGGAGTC
Source organism: Lygodium microphyllum (assembly GCF_053477565.2). Taxonomy (NCBI): domain Eukaryota; kingdom Viridiplantae; phylum Streptophyta; class Polypodiopsida; order Schizaeales; family Lygodiaceae; genus Lygodium; species Lygodium microphyllum. The sequence continues at coordinate 124,601,507 of NC_141162.1, read as the reverse complement.
ATCCCATGAACTGCAGCTGTGGGAGTTCTGCTCATAATATAAATAGCAGTATGAACAGCCTCAGACCAAAAATGCTTAGGCATATTCTTTTCAGCCATTAAGGCATGTGCAACTTCTGCAATATGCCTGTTTTTCCTTTCTACAACACCATTTTGCTGTGGGGTATACCTGCATGTGAACTGTCTCTTTATCCCATGAGACCTCAGAAAATCACTAAACTCATTCGAGAGGTACTCTCCCCCTCCATCTGACCTCAAGCACTTTACTTTCAAGCTTGTTTCCCTTTCAACTGCAGCCTTGAAAGCTCTAAAGTGCTCAAACGCTTCACTCTTTTCCTTCATAAAATATACCCATAGCTTTCTAGAATAATCATCAATGAATGTGACAAAGTATGAACTGCCTCCAAGAGACACATTTTGTGTAGGCCCCCAAATGTCTGTATGCACAACATCAAGGATATTTCTCCTTACATCTCTGTCATGTGAAAAGGGTTGTCTTGCCTGCTTACCAAACTGACATGCTTCGCATACCTTATGAAATTCTGCAACTCTAAATGTAGGCAAACCTGTAACCAACCCTTTAGACTGCATTAATTTCAGCCTTTGTACATTTGCATGTCCAATGCGTTTGTGCCAAATTTCAATATCTGCAACAACACCTTTTCCTTTAGCATATGTAGCAGCATTCATAGTAGGAATTCCAGCATCCAGAGTAAACATATGTCCAACTCTACTTCCCTTTACAACTAACCTGCACTTGTCATTGAAGTCTTCTACAAAGCAGCCCTTTGTATTAAATCTGACCTGCAGCCCTTGCTCTACCATCTGACCGATTGATACCAAGTTCTTCGTAATAGATGGCACATGTAATACATCTGAAAGACTCTTTGTCTTACCATCATGCAAGGACAAGGGAACTTTTCCAATGTGTGAAATTGGGTGGCATGAATCATCACCTGTCTGCACATAACCTGCATTTTGCAAATCTTTCATCTCTCCAAACCATTCTGCATGGCTGGTCATATGATTGGATGCACCTGAATCAACATACCAAACATCATCATGTGTTTTCTTTCCTGTAACAGCATTCACCATATGCTGCATAACAAACAGACGTTCATTTTTATCTTCATTCTGTCGTGAAGATGATGCATAGTTTCCTTGCTGCAACTTACCACTACGAATATCATCTTTTTTAGCATCACATTGGACTGCAATATGACCTGTTTTGCCACAGTAGTGACACACAATACCAGAGTTGTTAGAGCCTCTATTCTTCCATCCACCTCTTCCTCTAAAGCTCCCCCTGCCTCTAAAGTTACCACGACCTCCTGAAACCTACATATCGCCAAATTACTAATTCAATCTGTTTTGCTGGTTGTCACTACCACGTCCTGTACCACGGCCTCTTGAAGAGAACCTTCCACGTCCCCTTCCTGAACTGGAGTAGAAAGCTTGGACCTGTTCACTACTTTTTTCAAATGTCTCACTCTGCATCTTGATCTCTTCAGTGATCATAAGGGAGACCAACTCATCGAAATCTAGAAATGGCTTTCTAACATATACGGAAGTTACAAAAGACTTCCAAGCCTTTTCATTGTTAAGTCCACCCAAGGTAGACGACACCAAATCATCATCATCAGGCATTGCATCAATTGTTGCCAAGGCATCTGCAATGCTCCTTACCTTCAGTGCATACTCATTGATAGACATCTTCCCTTTCTTCAATGTATTCAACTCTTGCTTGAGTTGAATCTTTGGTGCCTTTGTATTTACAGAAAACATACTTTCAAGTATGGTCCAAGCTGCATATGAATTCTCTGCAATTCTAATGTGTCCCAGCATATTATTGTCAATTACTGCAAACAACCAATACATGACCTTCTTGTCTTTTGCATTCCATTCCTTCCGTGCCTTTGTCTCTTCTGCAGTTAGAGGACCACTCACCTCCGGCTCCTTTTCTTCACCTGAAACAAAATCGTAGAGACCTTTTCCGATAAGGAAATTCGTGACATGGAACTTCCATGAAGGGTAGTTGTTCTTGTCGAGCTTCTCAATGATGGGGCTTCCACTGTTCTCTACCATTATCACAAAATTAATACTAACAGCAAGCAAATCTTTTGCAACCCTCGACCTGTAGTGCACAGCAATACACCAGACATCCTTTTTCACTGTCTGCTCAACAATACATGCAATCTACAACCAGTTTGCAGATAAACCTTGTGTTTACTCGCTGGTAAACACCTTTGAACTTACAGATCTGAAATCTGTAACATGTGCACCCACTTTCGGTCAATACAGTCGAAGTCACAGTGCACCCTGAAACTGATGTCCGCAACCTTGCGGCTCTAAAACGGGGCCTGAAACGGTCTCAGATGCCCAAATAAGTGCAATCTTCGCGCACACCAAATCTCACTACAATCTGAGGTTTTTGCTCGACCCTGCTTTCGGTGCCTCCACAGGCACTATCCAAGAGAGAGAGTGGAAGAATGGGAGAGCTTACCCGTGGCTTGCTTGCTCGAACCTTGCTTCTTCTCCTTCACTTCAGCCTTCGAAATCAGCCTCTCTTAGTGGCGCGGCTCTGATACCATGTCAAGAATCGCGTGGTGGGGGGTCTTGCTCAAGATGTTGCGCCGAACACATACAGAATGCACAAGGAGAAGCTCATTCAAGAGACAAGAAGGAAGATGGAGGCCAAAACGTTTTCTTGCTAGTTTTTTCTTCTTCTTCCACACACTTTACAATGTACACAAATTATAGATAAGATACAACATAAAGGAAAGTGGCCTACTAAGTCAAACAATGCATAACCGACTACACTAGTCGACTGGCGCTATAACTATGCCAGTTGTAAATAGGTATAACAACCTGAATATAATAAGTAATGAGTCAGTGGCCATGTGAGAGTCATAATGACCACCAATGTGCTAAGTGTAGACGTGTGGACCCATCTAACCAGGCGGTCCATCATCAATATCCGCATGTGTTGAGCTTGTCATCTCAACACTACAATCACGACTATGACGACTATGACCACGACTACAACTACCACAACAACAACAAACTAGAAGAGAAGAAATTAAACAAAAACTACTACTATCACTACCACTACCACTACTACTACTACGACTACCACAACAACAACAAATAAGAAAATAAAAAATTAAAATCTCTCTCTCTCTCATTTCTTATTTCCTTTTCTCTCTTCCTCTCCCTCTCTCAATACACATGATTTTTAACAAAAACAAGTAAAAGAAAAAGAAAGAAAATAAAAATAAATCAAGAAGGAACAATACACTCACCATAAAGGCCCGAGGATGGATTCGGTGGCTCCTCTTCGCAATGGTGGCTCCTCTTTGCCCTCCGTACACTTCCTCCTCTTCTTCGAGAATGGCAGCAGTGGCGGTGAGAAGCTTTCCTTGTCCCTCTTTCTCTCTTTCTCTCCCTCTCCCTCTCAAATGCAAGATGGAGTTCGCTCTCTCTTTCATTTGTTCATGCAAAATAACGCGCTCGGGTTTCGGCGCGTTTTTTCGTCTGAGCACCATCGCTATTTGCACGCTATTTATGTCGCTATTAGCGTCGCATTTGTGATGCTAATAGCGACGTTGCTATTTTGCATCGAAAAGTGTAGTCTCTATGCCTCCGTATCCTTGTAGTGGCTCCTTTAGAAAATCCAACCATGTAGTCAAATTTCCTTATAATGAACTCCTAGCACTGAAGGAGTATCCCAACCGTGCGTGCAACTAACTACCTAACCATGTGAAGACTAACTAAACTAAAGTGCGCTAGAACCTTAAATGTAAAGATATCAATAAACCAAAAGTGTTTTTTTAAAGGACTATTTGTTTTGTATATTGTTTTTTCTTTTAAAATATGTATAATAAAGTAAAAATCTCAAAAGGCTCTAAGAAAATAAAAGATCTAAACTAAAATCCTCAAACTCCCTAAAATCTTCTATTGCAAACAATAACCCTAATCCAAAATCATCCACACTATCTAAGTCAAGACTATCAAATAAACCATCAAATGTAGGATGCTCATGAATAGCCTCCAGTGTAGACACATCAGATGTCATAGACCGGCTACATCATCAGGTGCATCACTAAAAACCTCTATCACATCATAGAGCAGAGTCATAGCTACATTGTCATAATAAGGCATAGGTGCCACTAGTAAACATCCTAAAGAGTATCCCTCGGTCACATCCATATACGAACATATATAATCCCAACATGGACAATTTCCATTTACTTAATCATCGAGATATGATGGAGTAAAATGGTAAACAATAGCTTAATATCATGAAAATTCATGTTGCTCTCTACCCACCCGAGACTGAGCAACACCATGCTCAGGTGAGAATACACTATCATAATCGTGGCATTGATAAATGTAACATATAGCATCTTGCATTACAGTGGTACCCTAGCATCGAAAGTAAGTACGACACTGCCAACACAGAAGCTGTGCATGCACGAAAAGATATTGTTGACACTGTCTACAACCAAAAGGTGGATTGTATTGCAAACAAAAAATAATCATAGAAAAATAACCGCAACAAGCCTCTCCTCTCGGTGCATATAAGAACATGTCATGCGTCTGAAAATGTGGAATATTATAAGGCCCGACATGAATAGGATCAAAACTATTAGCATCAAGACAAGGGTAAAGCGCATCCATCCATAGAAAATCCATACTTGCATCCCATTAAGACCCCCCAAAAAAGAAAATAAATTCAAATATAGATTAGTCAAAGGGTTATCCTAACCACTTATCTAACTAAACTAAGTCACAAAATGTTTAAGACAAAGGCCATTAACTCTAAATATCTCATTTTCAGCATTAATATCTTGTACATCAAGACAAACATTATCATAAATTGTAACAACCTTAAAAGGTCCTAACCAACGAATTTTGATATTCCCAGGAAATTTGTAGTAGCGATTATCATAGAATAAAACTAAATCATTTTCTTTAAACTCTCATATTTTGATATTCTGATCATGCCATGCCTTACAACGTTTCTGCATTGCTTCTAAGCTTTGTAAAGCTAACAGTCTTTCCTCATCTAACCTCACCAATTGTAAAATCCTTTGCTTCAAAGATTTAGCCTCACCTAATCATAACGAGAGGGCTATTTGTAGAGTAGAAAACTCTTGCTTAATTGGGAAAATAGCATTAGTTCCATAAACTAAGTTGAAAGGTGTATTTTTTATTGTCACTTTATAAGTGGTTCTATAGGTCCATAATGCCTCATAGAGACGTCCATCCCAATCTTGCATGTGAGAAGCAATTGTTTTACTTAAAATCCTACAAATAATGCAATTTGTTAGTTCAACCTAACCCTTAGCTTGAGGATAATAAGGTGTTCATTTGCAATGCTTAATTTGATATATTTCCATTAGCTCTCTAATAAGACCATTCAAGAAGTGGGAACCTCTATCACTTACTAATTCCAACGGACAGTCAAAACAGGTAATGATATTCTCATACATAAACTTAGCCACATCAATGGCTTTATCTGTCTTAAGCGCTTTCTCTTCTATCCACTTTGTAATATAGTTAGTACTACAGACCAAGATATAACAATTAGATCTATATCTGGTAGGCAGATCAATTGGGCCCACAAAATCAATTCTCCATTTCTCAAAACGTGCTAATGCCAATATAGGTGTCAAAAGGTGTAGCCAAACTCTTGGAAGGATGACCAATCCTTTGACAGACATCACATTTTTGATAATAATAATAAGTATCTTTAAATAGAGTAGACTACCAATAACCAGCTAATAGAACTTTCCTTGCAGTTAATTCACTGAAAAAATGGCTAGCACATGGCTCATCATGTAATGCCTTAAGAAATAAAGGGACTTCATCTTCCCTTACACATCGTCGATAGATACCCTCGCGTAGAAAAAATTATAAAGATAACCCCCTAATAATTTGTAGGAGCATGCCTGCATTAAAATTTGTCGCTTTCACTGTTTATCAACACCAGGTGGATAATGAGATTTGCTTCGAAAATTTGCAATATCAGCATACCATGGAACTTGCGTCTCCACAGTAAAAAGTGATGCATCTGGTAAATCATCTTCCACACCTTCTTTCTTATCAGATGTTAATAATCATGAAAGATGATCTATTAGAACATGAGCTCTACCAGGGCGAGTAACTATTTGAAAATCAAACTCTTGAAATAACAACATCCAACGAATCACACGTCCTGAAAGTTCTACTGTAATATTTCCGCACGAAATATTAATGATCCTAGACCCCGCACATCCCGCGCAAGAGAAACTTAAAGTAATCTCCCACAACAATAAAATATTGGGCTAAGTGCTCCCTCCATGTGCACTAGCAAACTCTAGCCTGCGTTGTGTATAAGAGACCGTGGCTCAAAAGCCATAGTTCCACGTGGGAACACCCTTCACGGGAAAAGAAAATGGATAAATTTTTGGAAACTTCTTTTATTAAAACTCCCCTCCCCTTTAGCCGTTGCATGGGGGTAACTGAAGCTGCCTCTCCCTTCAGGCCTTCAACCTGAAGCATTAAATAACTCTCTATCCTTTAGTTCCTTGAGCAAACAATGCAAACAGTGCTCCTAAACTGTTACAAGCACAATCAATTCCAGTGGTTGTTTATTTGGCCAACTGCTAAGGAGTGAATCCTTCTCTCCGAATGCATCCAACATTCAATCCGCGATCAATTGTGACTTGGCAAGATCCCCAAGGGCTTGTCTATTCACCCTTCCCGTGCCTTCCCCAGTTTTTAAAACCGTGTCCTGCAAGGCTTGTGTCCTACGCAGAGGAGGAGATATCAGACAGAAGTGGCTTCATAACGCATAAGAGAGCCAAGAGGAAGTTCACTGAATCGAAATCTGTTGCACCAATGGCTCCCAAACAAAAGACGAGAGGAGCACATGCGGGAGCTTCCATCCCAAGTACGCGTGTGTGGACAACACCCCGAATCTTAATGCCTAGGTTCCAATAACATTCCCACATGAAAGGATGCATTACGCATGTCTTTAATTCACGTAGGCAAGTTTGAATACATTGGAAAATGTATATACTCGCATCAAATCACCAAGTTAAGTTGCATGACAAGTACTTGCATAGTCATGGTAGTTGCATTCTTGAACGCATATTGCATAAGTTAAAAGGTGGATTTGTCTAAAGGCATCTGTGTTGCCTTGCAAAACGAATAGCACATATAACACATAATGCACTTAAGTATTAATTTTCTAGTTGTGACTCGTGTATGAGATAATCTTAGGCACCCGTTGAATGATGTCCAAATAGTCTCAATGCATGGAAAGGAAATTATAAACTTTGCAAATTGCATGCGAAGATGGTTACACTTTAGGTCGGGTTAAGTGCTAAAAGAAGGATTAATTTAATGATGGACTCATGGTATTCGCTCATGCATGGAGTTCTCTTATCAAATTTTGAATGCATCTTCATTAAAAATATTAAAGCTTTGACTTCGCTGCATCAACGTAGGGTGTATACGAGTTAGCTCTTAATGTCAATCATTATAGTATAGGAAAAAGAAAAGAATGATCTCTAAGTTGCATAAAAGTAGAAGATCTATGGTTTGAATTTGCATACTCGCATGGAATGATGCATCTCACCTATCTTCTAGTTACTTACATCCTTTAGGGGAAAGTACTTGCAAATTTAGAAGAATGTATTTGCATCCTTAAAAGAAAGATCATCTTAAATCATGGGTTGGTTAGAGCAACTAAGTAATTCGCGTATAATTGAATAGCTTACATGAGAATCATAAAGGTACGATTAGATTGCTTATGACGATCACCTCAAAGTGCTAGATAAGGTTAAGCTATGTTAAAATTTTGCCTAGTATCATACTTAGGTTGCTGACTTAATACTTCCAATCTCAAAGGTCCTACCCACATTCACGGAATGTTAGGGTTAGCTAAACACCCATGCAAGAACGATCTAGGGTTATGACCCTAAAGATCAATTGACCAAATACTAAACCTCTGTATGAATTTAGGATCCCTAGGGCTAAAACATTATCGGCCTGGTAGGGTTACGGTTGGATTGGGTCAATAGGACTCCCAAACCCTATATCTTGGTCAAAGGTATTCTTGACCAAGGAATACCGTGTGATGGGAGAAATAATCCCACAAGTTAGATGCGACACTCATCTCGTGCAACAAGTCGCAACATCGCATCGTTTTGTGCCTAAATGAAAATAGTATTGCCACTCCTTAGAACAAGGTTGGCGAGTTCTAAGTACAAGTCTAATTTTCTAGAGGATGAGTAGTCATCATGCTACTTCACCCTTCCTTGGGCTGATTTGCCAAGTTAAGGGAGTTAAAAATTTACCAAGAAAGCAATTGACCTAACCAAGTTAGGGCGACGAGGTTGCCCAAGGTGTATTGAACTTAATATAAGGAAACCTAAAGTATTGACAATTTGAGTTAACAGGGTAGAAATCCTAACCCAAGGATAAAGGGTAAACAAGCAGCTTAGCTTATGAAACCCTTGGGATCTTGCCAAGTTGCAATTGATCCAGGATCAATTGCCAAGTTGCAATTGATCCTGGATCAAATGCTGGATGTATTCGGAGAGAAGGATTCACACCTTAGCAGTTGGCCATATAAACAACCACTGGAGTGCTTGTGTTTGTACACTTAGGAGCACTGTTTGTTCTTCTTTACTGAAGGAACTAATGCTGGAAAATAACTAATGCTTCAGGGTGAAAGCCTAGAAGGAGAGGCAGCATCAGTTATCCCCGATTGTTTGCCTGACCCTATCTAAGGGGGTTGTTAGCCGCGCTGTGTACCTGGACCAAACCCGCCACGAGAGGTCTCTCAGTGGGTGCTACTTGGATCAGGAGGACGCTTGGGTGCCAGGGAGGGCTCTGGCCGTAAATCCCTTGCCTTCGGATTCTGCACAAGAGGCCAACGTGACTTGAGATGGGATCTCGAGGCCCGCATACTAGTCAATAGGCGAAAACTTGGAATAGCGATCCCTGAGGATTGCTAGAATAGTCTTCGGGCAAAATAGCCTTCGGGCGGATTATATGATGTATTCCAAAGGCTGATAAATAAAGATCAAGTATTGAAAAGGAACTTGCTTGACATTGTTTTTTTATGTTAGTACCTAAGTTACGTGAAGGAACCAGTGATTAATTGGTTAATTAAGAAAGCTATTTTTGTTTGTCAAACTAAATGTGGTAGGTAATCAGATAACTAAAGCAACCCAAGGAAAGTGCAGTGGATGTGACCCTGGGTCCGTCCTACAGAAGGGTGGTACCGGTTGGCCGGGCACTTTTCTCAAAGGATTTGATAGCGAGGCAACAATGACTTAAGAATCAATAAAAGTTAGAGTCCCGATTTCTGCTGTTTTAGGGGAACGAAATGGGACTATGCCTTACGGGCAGAGAGGTCGAGCTTTGCATCCCTCTCGTTTCCCATTCTCCTTGAACCAAGTGCAGTATAAATCCGCTTCGACCTTGATGATTCTGCACAATTAGTTCAGACGCTAGTTACTTTCTAGGAGCTTGACCATTAGGAAAACCCTGATTCAGGTTGGTCCTAAGTGGGAATGGCCGGAATGCTTCCGCTTTGTGGCAGACTCGGGAAGACCTAGATCGCAAACCCCATGACATTCCTTGGGAGTGCCAGGCGGCGCTTTCTAGACTCTCTTCTTGATGGGTTGCTAAGACGTGTCCTACAAGTGGACAGGGGGACACGTTACAGTTGGTATCAGAGCAAACCAACGGAATCTAATATTTAAAGAAAAACTTGATGAGGGGGAAGTAGAGCAAATGTTGGTGTTAAGAACATTTCCTTACTTGCTTATGGATGTTGGCCTGCAGAGTCGCGAAGCATGGAACAAATTCTTGGTGTTCCAAGTTATGTTTATGACTGCAATGCATGCCTCGAATTATCGACAGAGGCTAGATATGATGAATATCCTAGACCGCATCTACAATCCTTCACCCCTGTATGTGGAACAAAGATGGACGAGTGATTTAGGAATTTATTACATAGCTGCCCAGCAACTTACGTTCCTTCGGACCAACTTGAAGAGAATCAAGTGGATGGAGGACTTAAAGATCGTGAAGTTGTTCATCTTTGTTGAGGCTGACGCAAATGCAACCCTACATGTCGGCGGTTGAAAGGTCAAGCAGAACAAGTATGTGTACGAGGAAGTGACTCGAATAATCCATGCCGACAGAATCAAGGTATTGAGATGTTATGAGAAGAACGGGTATCAAAGAAAGGGATACCCCAAGCTTCCTATGACCTATCGATTCCTGAAAATTCATGACCCCACTCCATATTATTACTCAGTTCTCGTAGCCAAATGTTTGCTCGAAATGGATTGGCTAATACCCAATGATGTCCACATTCACTGTCGAAAGGGCCAAGTTTCCTTTCGAAATTCTAAAGGGGAACTAATCACAACTCAAGGAGAGGTTGGGAAGCCAAAAATTCAACTGGCCAAAGCAACACGGATAATAAAAGGAGTTAGAAAGGGGCTATCTATCTATTTGTAAACTAAATAAGCTAGATCAGAATCAGGAATCTAGGGAGGAACCTTCATGGTTAAAGGAATACGCAGACATATTTCCTGAAGAGCTGACAGAGCTTCCTCCTCAAAGGGAAGTCGATCACGAAATCAAGCTAGCACCAGGAGCTACACCAATCGCAAGGAGACCATATAGGATGTCCATCCCGGAAGCGATTGAGTTAAAGAAGCAACTCAAGCAACTGTTACACCAAGGCTACATCCGTCCTAGCAGTTCACCATGGGGAGCTCTAGTGCTATTCCAGAAGAAGAAAGATGGAACACTTCGGCTATGCATTGGCTACAGAGGGTTGAATCAATCGACCAATTAAAAAAAATACCCCATTCTAAGAATAGATGAAATTCTTGACCATCTTCAAGGTGCGAAGATCTTCTCTAAGATTGATCTCAGGTCTGGATATTATCAGATAAGGATCAAGGAAGAAGATATCCCAAAGACTGCATTCAGCACAAGGTATGGACACTTTGAATTCCTAGTCATGTCATTTGGACTGACAAATGCTCCTACTACCTTCAATAGGCTAATGCAGGATATCTTTAGGCCCTATCTTGATGATTTCGTACTCGTCTTCTTTGACGATACCCTAGTCTACTCCAAGCAGGAAGAAGATCATGAACCCCAGCTTCGCATCGTCCTTGAGACAATGAGGGCATACAAGCTTTATGCCAAAAAGCAGAATTTTGCATTTTTCAAGCGACAGATTGAATATCTGGGATTCATTGTATCAGCGAAAGGAATTTCAGTATATCCGGCCAAGGTCAAAGATGTTCTGGAATGGCCAACACCAACAACTGTCAAAGAAATACGTAGTTCTCTTGGATTGACAGGATGATACAGGGTCTTTATCAAAAACTATGCCTTGATTGCAGCACCTCTAACTGATCTACCAAAGAAACAAGTATCAATTGTATGGTCACCTGCTGAACAGTCCAGCTTTGACAAACTAAAGCAAAGCTTGGTATCAACACCCATCTTGAAACTTCTAGATCTTAGTAAGAAGTTTGAAGTGATAACTGATGCTAGCGCACTTGCCTTAGGATGTGTGCTTATGCAAGAAGGTCATCTTGTAGCATACTCTTCAAGGAAATTGAAGAGCCATGAAAGGAACTATGCTACCCACAATCTGGAGCTATTGGTTGTCATCCATGCTCTCAAACTTTGGAGGCACTACTTGTTGGGTAACAAATTTACCTTAGTGATGGACCACCAAAGTCTTAAATGGATTTTCACCCAGAATGAGCTCAATATGAGGCAACATCGATGGATTGAAGTGCTAGAAGAATATGATTTTGAAATCAAATACTAGCCTAGAAAGGAGAATGTAGTTGCCGATGCACTCAGTCACAAGGCATTTCTGAATTCTCTGATTTTGCAAAATCCATCAATAGCAAGATCTCTAGCCACAAAGGTATCCATGCCAAACAACCCAATTCTTGAGCTAGCTAAAGAAGAGGCATGCCATGACCCACCCTATCAGAAATTGCTAAGGGAGATCCCTATCAAAGACCAAGACCCGAAGCTACAGGCAAAGTATCAAGAATTCTCTATCAGTAGCGGAGTTGTCTACTATAGAACGAGATTATGTATACCGGCAAGTCAATCACTCAAGCAAAAGATACTTTGGGAAGCCCATGAATCCCCTTTCTCAGGACATCTTGGCTATGCCAAGTCCCTCAATGCGGTCAGAAAGAGATATTATTGGGATAAGCTCAAAGGTGACATTCTCAAATATGTCACGGAATGTTTGTCTTGTCAACGCATTAAGGCTCAACATGTCAAGATGCCAGGGAAATTGCAACCACTTGACATTCCTCAAATGAAATGGGAATTCATTAGCATGGACTTTGTTGTTGGCATGGCGCAAGTTCAGGGAGGATACAACTCCATTATGGTTGTGGTAGATATGCTTACCAAGGTTGCACATTTTATCCCTGTTAAGACAAACTATAAAGCCTCAAACATCGCAAGGTTATTCATCAATGAAATATTCAAACTACATGGGTTACCCATAAGAATCATTAGTGATCGTGACTCTCTCTTCACATCACACTTCTGGAGGGCTATCTTCGAGGCCATTGGGACTCAACTCTGTTTCAGTAGAGCTTATCATCCCCAAACTGATGGTCAAAAAGAACGATTCAACCAAGTCATTGAAGACATGCTTAGGGCACACTACTGTCGTGAACCAAAAAAGTGGATTCAATGTTTGCCACTGGTTGAGTTTGCCTACAATGCTTCTTACCAACAAGCATTCAGATGACCCCTTTTCAAGCATTGTTTGGGCACGACTGTCGTAGTTCTTTAAACTTTTCGAATCCAACCTTGAGGGTTGAAGCTTCAAAGTAGATGCTGGAAGACATGGATGACCAAATCAAGTCAATAAGACAAGACATCCAAGCCGCCAAGGACAGATAAAAGTCTTACGCACACTTGAAACGTCAAGATAGATCCTTCGTTGAAGGTGATATGGTCTTCATTTGCATACGTCCAAAGAAGAGTTTCCTATCATAGGGTGAATGCAAAAAGCTAAGTCCAAGGTATTGTGGACCCTACAAGATTCTCAAGTGCCTAGGGCCTAATGCTTATAGACTGCAACTCCGTGAGAACCTAAAAGTTCATAATGTATTCCATATCAGCCTATTGAAAAAGTATGCACCTAACCCTAGTCATGTGCTTGATAATCAACAAGCTGTAATGCCTAGCCAAGGAGTCCTTGAGCTACGGCCTGACAGGATCTTAGATGTTAGGGAGAGGCATTTGAGATCCAAGACCTTGAGAGAATATCTCATCCAATGGAAAGATTATCCTGAAGAGGATGCCACCTTGATGGATGAAAGAACTCTCAACCAACAATACCCCCAGTACTTCTCGAGATGAGGACATCTCGATTCCTCTAAGGGGGAGAGAATGTAATATTTCCGCACAAAATATTAATGATCCTAGACCCCGCACATCTCACGCAAGAGCAACTTAAAGTAATCTCCCGCAACAATAAAATCTTGGGCTAAGTGCTCCCTCCGCGTGCACTAGCAAACTCCAGCCCGCATTATGCATAAGAGGCCGTGGCTCAAAAGCCGTAGTTCCACATGGAAACACCCTTCACGGGAAAAGCAAATGGATAAATTTTTGGCAAATTTTTTCATTGAAACTCCCCTCCCCTTCAGCCGTTGCATGGCGGGGGAGAGGGAGTGCGAGAAGGAGTGGGTGTGGAGTAGGAGAGCATGGGGGAGGAGGGCATGAACCCTGCCACATGTGTGGCTATCCTTCCCCCTTAGACCTATAAGAACCCCCCAAGCTAGAGGGGAGGGAGGAGAGAGGAGGCTGTCGTGCAGGACCCTGCCGCCGCCATGCTACCATCACGCCGCCATGCTGCCATCACACCGCCAGTGCTGCAACCAGGGCTACCGCCTTCACCTTCCTCACCACCATCATCATCATAATCATCATCGTTGTCATCTTCACCTCCGTCCTCATCATCACTCTCTCTCCACGTCATTCCCTGTGGGACAGAAGCTTGGAAGCTTCTTTGGAAGCCTCTATTAAAGCCTCCATAAGCCTTGTTCTCCCGTGCCTTCCCCAGTTTTTAAAACCGTGCCCTGCAAGGCTTGTGTCCTGCGCGGAGGAGGAGATATCAAATAGAAGTGGCTTCATAACGCGTAAGAGAGCCAAGAGGAAGTTCATTGAATCTAAATCTATTGCACCAATGGCTCCCAAACAAAAGACGAGAGGAGCACACGCGGGAGCTTCCATCCCGAGTACGCGTGTGTGGACAACACCCCGAATCTTAATGCCCAGGTTCCAATAACATTCCCACATGAAAGGATGCATTAAGCATGTCTTTAATTCACGTAGGCAAGTTTGAATACATTGGAAAATGTATATACTCGCATCAAATTACCAAGTTAAGTTGCATGACAAGTACTTGCATGGTCATGGTAGTTGCATTCTTGAATGCATATTGCATAAGTTAAAAGGTGGATTTGTCTAAAGGCATCCGTGTTGCCTTGCAAAACGAATAGCACATATAACACATAATGCACTTAAGTATTAATTTTCTAGTTGTGACTCGTATATGAGATAATCTTAGGCACCCGTTGAATGATGTCCAAATAGTCGCAATGCATGGAAAGGAAATTATGAACTTTGCAAATTGCATGCGAAGATGGTTACACTTTAGGTCGGGTTAAGTGCTAAAGGAAGGATTAATTTAATGATGGACTCATGGTATTCGCTCATGCATGGAGTTCTCTTATCAAAGTTTGAATGCATCTTCATTAAAAATATTAAAGCTTTGACTTCATTGCATCAACGTAGGGTGTATACGAGTTAGCTCTTAATGTCAATCATTATAGTATAGGGCAAGGAAAAGAATGATCTCTAGGTTGCATAAAAGTAGAAGATCTATGGTTTGAAGTTGCATACTCGCATGGAATGATGCATCTCACCTATCTTCCAGTTACTTACATCTTTTAGGGAAAAGTACTTGCAAATTTAGAAGAATGTATTTGCATCCTTAAAAGAAAGATCATCTTGAATCATGGGTTGGTTAGATCAACTAAGTAATTCGCGTATAATTGAATAGCTTACATGAGAATCATAAAGGTACGATTAGATTGCTTATGATGATCACCTCAAAGTGCTAGATAAGGTTAAGCTATGTTAAAATTTTGCCTAGTATCGCACTTAGGTTGCCGACTTAATACTTCAAATCTCAAAGGTCCTACCCACATTCATGAAATGTTAGGGTTAGCTAAACGCCCATGCAAGAACGATCTAGGGTTCTCACCCTAAAGATCAATTCACCAAATACTAAACCTTCGTATGAATTTAGGATCCCTAGGGCTAAAGCATTATCGGCCTAGTAGGGTTAGGGTTGGATTGGGTCAATAGGACTCCTAAACCATATATCTTGGTCAAAGGTATTCTTGACCAAGGAATACCGTGTAATGGGAGAAATAATCCCACAAGTTAGATGTGATACTCATCTCGTGCAACAAGTTGCAACATCGCATGGTTTTGTGCCTAAATGAAAATAGTATTGCCACTCCTTAGAACAAGGCTGGCGAGTTCTAAGTAAAGTCTAATTTTCTAGAGGATGAGTAGTCATCATGCTACTTCACCCTTCCTTGGGCTAATTTGCCAAGTTAGGGGAGTTACGAATTTACCAAGAAAGCAATTGACCAACCAAGTTAGGGCAACGAGGTTGCCTAGGGTGTATTGACCTTAATATAAGGAAACCTAAGGTATTGACAATTTGGGGTTAACAAGATATAAACCCTAACCCAAGGATAAATGGTAAGCAAGTAGCTTAGCTTACGCAACCCTTGGGATCTTGCCAAGTTTCAATTGATCCCAGATCGAATCCTGGATGTATTCGGAGAGAAGGATTCACACCTTAGCAGTTGGGCGTATAAGCGACCACTGGAGTGCTTGTGTTTGTACACTTAGGAGACTGTTTATTCTTCTTTGCTCAAGGAACTAATGCTCGAAAATAACTAATGCTTCAGGTTGAAATGTCTGCGTGACCCTATCCAGTGGGGTTGTTAGCCGCGTCGGGTATGTGGACTGAACCTGCCACGAGAGATCTCTCCATGGGTGCTACTTGGAGCAGGAGGATTCTTGGGTGCCAGGGGGGCTCTGGCCGTAAATCCCTTACCTCCAAATCCTACACAAGAGGCCGACGTGACTCGAGATAGGATCTCGAGGCCTGCATACTAGTCAACACACGGAAACTTGGAATAGTGATCCCTAAGGATTGCTGGAATAGCCTTCAGGCAGAATAGCCTTTCGATGGATTATATGATGTATTCCAAAGACTGATAAATAAAGATCAAGTGTTGAAAAGGAACTTGCTTGACATTTTTTTTAATGTCAGTACTTAAGTTACGTGAAGGAACCAATGATTAATTGGTTAATTAAGAAAGTTGTTTTTGCTTGTCAAACTAAATGTGGTAGGTAATTAGATAACTAAAGCAACCCGACGAAAGTGCGGTGGATGTGACCCTGAGTCCATCCTACAGAAGGGTGGTCCCGGTAGGCCGGGAACTTTTCTCAAAGGATTTGAAAGCGAGGCAACAATGACTTAAGAATCAATAAAAGTTAGAGTCCCGATTTGTGTTGTTTTAGGGGAACGGAATGGGACTATGCCTTACGGGCAGAGAGGTTGAGCTTTGCATCCCTCTCGTTTTCCATTCTCCATGAATCAGGTACAGTATTGTAACGTGTCCACTAGAATCATCCAGGACACGTCTTAGCAGTCCATCGGAAAGGATGTCTAGAAAGTTCCGCCCGGCACTCCCATGGAATGTTACGGGTTTTGCAATCTAGGTCTTCCCGTGTCTGCCACGTAGCGGAAGTATCCTGGCCGTTCCCACTTAGCGGAATTTGGGTTTTCCTGTTTGGTCATTAACTAGCAGCAACTAGAGTCAGACCCGAGCGAACTACTTTACGCGGAAACGCCAGGTCTGAAGCGGATTCACGCTGCACTTGGTTCAAGGAGAATGGGAAACGAGAGGGATGCAAGGCTCGACCCCTCTGCCATAAGGCATAGTTCCATTCCGTTCCCCTAAAACAGCGTGAATCGGGTAATAGGTAATTCCAAGTCATCGTTCTCGTTATTTGTTCCGGCGATGATGATCACCCCTCTGTTCGTTGAAGATTTTTGAGAAAAGTTCCCGGCTAACCGGGACCACCCATCCATAGGACAGACCCATGGTCCATCCTCCGCACTTTCCTCGGTTTGTTTTAGTTATGTAATTACCTACCACATTAATTTGACATATAACAAAACAGCTTCTTTGATTAACCCTGTTAAGCACTGGTTCCTTCACGTAATCTTATCACAGGACATAGAGAAAAACAATGTCAAACAACTTCTTTATTATCATTTTATCCTTTTATCTTTGAAATACAAGGAGTTCCGCCCGTAGGCTTGTTCATAATCCGCCCGAAGGCTATCCAGTAATCCACCAGGGATCACTATTCCAAGCTTCTGCCCGTAGACTAGTATGCGGGCCTCGAGATCCAATCCCGAGTCACGTTAGCCTCTTGTGCAGGACCCGGAAGGCGAGGGATTTACGGCCAGAGCCCCCCCTGGCACCCAAGCGTCCTCCTGCTCCAAGTAGAGCTCAACGGAAAGACCTCTCGCAGGCAGTCGGGGGTAACTGAAGCTGCCTCTCCCTTCAGGCCTTCAACCTGAAGCATTTATATATCTTTTCATCCTTTAGTTCCTTGAGCAAACAATGCAAACAGTGCTTTCTAAACTGCTACAAGCACAATCAATTCCAGTGGTTGTTTATTTGGCAAACTGTTAAGGAGTGAATCCTTCTCTCCGAATGCATCCAGCATTCGATCCGGAATCAATTGCAACTTGGCAAGATTCCTATTATCCTTGGGTTAGGGTCATACCCTGTTAATCCAACTTAACCAATGCCTTAGGTTTTACTAATAGTAAATCCCGGCAGCCATGTCGCTTTAATTTATTGAATAATCATTTTCGTCCAAGCAAATACCTAACTTCCCTTAACTTGGCAAATTTCCCCTAATGAGGCGAAGTAGCAGGATGACTACCCATCTCCTTGCAAGTTAAACTTGCGCAAGAACCTGCCAACCTCATTCCAAGGAATGGCAAAACTTTCTTATGATCAAACCACAAGGCTATGCGACGTGCAACTTGTTGCACAAGTGTCGCCTCCATTCCAAGAGATCATTTCACTTTTGAATGGTGTTTTCTGGTCAAGAATTATGACTAGACTCGAAGTAGGTTTTTAGGGCGTCTTCTCACTCACCCCAATCCTAATTGCACTAGACCGACAACGTTCGGTCCTAGGGATTTCCAGCTCAAACCAAGTTCTAGCACTAGGTCGAATGATCCTTAGGGTAGAAACCTTAGATCGTTTTATGCATGAGCATCCAATTGACTCAACATTTCGTGAATGTGGGTATGATCATTGGGTATGAAGGTTTCGACTTAGCAACAAGTAGAAAACTTGGCCGAATCCTTAACGTGCTAATCCCTAGCTAGTGCTTGGGGTATTTATCGTATTGGCTGAACCATGCCCATATGAATCCCTTGTGGGTTAGGTGATTTAGACAACTCAAAATACTTGTCTTGCGACAAGGATGAACCTTTCCTAGGGATAATAAACTAGATCTAAAGGAGGAAAAATAGTTACAACTACACCAATACATGTAAACATGTGATTCATTGCTTCTACGCATCACATGGTTCACAATAACCCTATCTTTCCTTGGTAAAGTAAAAATGCCTGATAATCTGGACACTAACTTTCCTAGGTCCTACTAGGACTTACATCAATTAATCATGCCTACTACCTTGTTATCTATACTTTAGAATCTCATGCTTTGTTTAAACCCTGCAATCCTTCCCAAATGCAACATTTGATGAATGAATTTTATGCACGATGAAAGTGCAACACGCAACCCTTTCATAACTACAATGTAGTTAAATGAGGTTATTGTAGAGTTAGTGTTGGTATATTCTTTCTTGCAAGCACATGCCACATGCCAATCCCTAGATTCAATTTTTGATACGCCATCGTTACTTTTCGGATAACCTCCTACGGGTGTGAGAGAATCTGCGGAGGCCGTAACCACGACTACTATGGCTCCCAAGAAGCTGCAAGGCGCGCCTGTGGGAGGTTCATCTCCAAGCATTCAAGTGGATATCTCCCCGAGCCCACAGACCCAGGTTTTTATGATTTTTGATTCTACGCAAAAGTAATGCATTAGGTATGATAACTCCCACGGAATAGAAGGTAGCTATGCATGTTTAAATTTACCAAGCCGAATTAAAAAGGCAATTGAGGATAAATCTTTATTGTAATGGTTCATGGGGAAAGCTCCCTTGCTTTTCGAGACGACTAGGAGGTCGATACCTTCTCCTCGCTTGGGAATAGGAGTTTCCCTAGCTCGGATTTAAAACCGAGAAGCCGCATAGGATCAAGGCCTATGTCTTTAAACCTTAGAAGCTTCCTAAAGAAGCTTCTAAGAAGCTTCTGGGCAGCAGCAACGACGAGAAGGGGGTCCCAATGATTGGGAAGGAGGCCGTGATCAAGGCGAGGGTGGGAGGCGGCCTGGCCTTTCAGCAAGGCGGCGGAGCTCCTGGACGCGGCAGCGGATGGTGACCACGGCAGCCCTTGGCGGCGTTTGTCAATACGGCAGCTCCCTTCTCCTCCAATCCCACCAGCATGGCAGCCTTTCCCTCACACAGCACGGTCGCCCTGCATTCCAAGCTCATAATGGATGTTTTTATAGGCATGGGGGGGAAGAGAAGGCCTCCACACACGTGGCCCCTTGCATGGGTTCCCCCCCTCCCATGCAAGCCACGACTTTCCCATGTCCCATCCCCCCCACACTCCCTTTTCTCCAGTCGTGCATCGGTTGGAGAAAAAGGGGTAAAAAATAAAAAAATTTGCCTTGAATTATTCAAATTACCCCTCCCAAGAGGGTGTTTTTGTGAGACTAGCGGTTTTGAACTTTCGGTTTTGATTTACCAATGCGGAGGACCCCATTTCTCGCGTGCGGGTCACACATTACACCGCCAATAATTTCAATGCAAGAGATAACCTTTGCACAAGGTTTACGTCGTGTGCGGGACGTCAATATTCACGGGTGGGAATATTACATTCTCTCCCCCTTAGAAGAATCGAGATGTCCTCATCTCGAGATAAACTGGGGATATTGAAGATTGAGAGAGTTTTCATCCATCCAGGTAGCATCCTCTTCGGGATAATCTTTCCACTGGACGAGGCATTCTTTCAAGGTTCTAGATCTCAACCGTCTCTCCCTAACATCTAAAATCTTTTCCGGTCTTAGTTCAAGGACTCCTTGACTAGGCATTACAATTTGTTGGTCATCGAGTACATGATTAGGGTTGGGCACATATTTTTTTTAAGAGACTAATATGGAATACATTGTGAACTTTTAGGTTCTCCGGAAGTTGCAATTTATAAGCATTGGGTCCCAGGCATTTGAGGATTTTATACGGACCGCAATACCTTGGACTTAGCTTCTTGCATTCACCTAGAGATAGAGAACTCTTTTTCGGCCGTACACGAATGAAGACCATGTCTCCTTCTCCGAAGACCCTCTCTTGGCGTTTCAAATCCGCATATGCCTTTTGTCTGTCTTTGGCTGCTTGTATGTCTTGTCTTATTGACCTTATTTGGTCATCCATGTCTTCCAACATTTGTCTTGAAGCTTCAACTCTTAGGGTTGGATCAGAAAAGTTTAGGGGACTTCGACAATCATGACCATACAATGCCTGGAAAGGGGTCATTTGAATGCTTTGCTGGTAAGAAGCATTGTAGGCAAATTCTACTAACGGCAAGTATTGAATCCACCTCTTCGGCTCCCGACAGCAGTATGCCCTAAGCATATCCTCAATAATTTGATTCACTCGCTCTGTTTGTCCATCCGTTTGGGGATGGTAGGTGGTGCTAAAACAGAGTTGAGTTCCAATAGCTTCAAAGATAGCTCTCCAGAAGTGTGAAGTGAAGAGAGAATCTCAATCACTAATGATCCTTCTAGGTAACCCATGTAGCTTGAATATCTCCTTGATAAATAATCTTGCAATGTCGGAGGCTTTATAGTTTGTCTTTACTGCAATCAGGTGTGCAACCTTAGTAAGCATGTCAACTACAACCATAATGGAGTTGTATCCTCCTTGGACTTGGGTAAGCCCACCACAAAATCCATACTGATGAATTCCCATTTCATTTGGGGAATGTCAAGTGGTTGCAATTTTCCTGGCATCATGACATGTTCAGCCTTGATACGTCGGCAAGACAAACATTCAGTGACATATTTGAGAACGTCACCTTTGAGCCTCTCCCAATGGTAGCTCTTCCTAACTACATTAAGAGTTTTTGCATAGCCAGGATGTCCTGCGAAAGGGGAATCATGAGCTTCCCATAATATCTTCTGCTTAAGTGACTGGCTTGTTGGTATACATAGCCTTGTTCTGTAATAGACAAGTCCATTATCAGTGGAAAATTCCCGATACTTAGCTTGTGACTTCAGATTCTGCTCTTTGGTAGATATTTCTTTTATCATGGTTTGGTAGGCCAAATCATGGCATGCTTCCTCTCTAGCTAGTTCGAGTATAGGGTTGCTTGGCATAGATACCTTTGTAGCCAGAGATCTGGCCGTTGATGGATTCTGCAAGATTAGGGAGTTTAGGAATGCCTTGCGACTAAGTGCATCGGCAACTACATTCTCTTTCCCTGGTCGATACTTGATTTCAAAATCATACTCCTCCAATACTTCAATCCATCGACGTTGCCTCATGTTGAGCTCGTTCTGGGTAAAAATCCATTTGAGACTCTTATGATCAGTTACTAGAGTAAACCTGTTACCCAACAGGTAATGTCTCCAAAGCTTTAGAGCATGGATGACAGCTAATAACTCCAGATCATGCGTGGCATAATTCTTCTCATGACTCTTCAATTTCCTTGAAGAATATGCTACTGGATGACCTTCCTGCATAAGTACACACCCCAAGGCAAGAATGCTGGCATCAGTTACTACCTCGAACTCCTTATTGAGGTCAGGAAGTTTCAGAATAGGTGCTGATACCAAACATTGCTTCAATTGGTCGAAGCTATTTTGCTCGGGAGTTGACCATGTAATAGAAGTCTGCTTCTTTAGTAAGTCGGTAAGAGGTGCTGCAATCAAAGCATAGTTTTTGATAAAAACCCTATACCATCCTGTCAAGCCAAGAAAACTACGTATCTCTTTGACGGATACTGGTATTGGCCATTCAAGCACATCTCTCACTTTGGCTGGATCTACTGATATCCCTTCTGATGATACTATGAATCCTAGATATTCAATCTGACGTTTGAAGAATGCACACTTCTTCATTTTTGCATACAGCTTATGAGACCTCATTGTCTCAAGGACAATCCGAAGTTGAGATTCATGATCTTCTTCCTGTTTAGAATAGACTAAAGTATCATCGAAGAAGACAAGCACGAAATCATCAAGATATGGTCTAAAAATATCCTGCATTAATCTATTGAAGGTGGCAGGTGCATTTGTAAGCCCGAATGACATAACCAAGAATTCAAAGTGCCCATATCTTGTATTGAAGGCCGTTTTTGGAATATCTTCATCCTTGATCCTGATTTGATAGTAACCTGACCTGAGATCAATTTTGGAGAAGATCTTTGCACCTTGAAGGCGATCAAGAAGCTCATCTATTCTAGGAATAGGATACTTGTTCTTGACTGTTGATTGATTCAACCCACGGTAATCAATACATAGCCGAAGTGTCCCATCTTTCTTTTTCTGGAATAGAACTGGAGCTCCCCATGGTGAGTTGCTGGGCCGGATGTAACCCTGGTTTAACAGTTGCTTGAGTTGTTCCTTCAACTCAATAGCTTCCGGAATGGACATTCTATAAGGTCTCTTTGCAATTGGCGCAGCTCCAGGTATTAGCCTTATTTCATGATCAACTTCTCTTGGAGGTGGAAGTTCAGTTAATTCCTCAGGGAATACGTCAGTGTATTCTTTTAGCCAAGAGGGTCCCTCATGAGACTCTTGCTTTTGATCTAACTTGTTGAGTTTGATCAAGTAAACAGGTAACCCTTTCCTAACCCCTTTTATGATCCGCGATACTTTGGCTAACTGGATTCTTGGCACTCCTGCTTCACCTTGAGTTGTAACAAACTCTCTTCCAGAGTTTCGAAAAGAAACTTGACCCTTTCCACAGTGGATGTGGGCGTCATTAGGCTTAAGCCAATCCATCCCGAGTAGGCACTCATGGATACCTAAATTCATGACTCTGAATTTGACTGAGGTTTTCTTTCCTCCCAGATAGAACTCCTCCTTAGCAGTTTGCCTAGTACAAGTTACCTCACGACCGTTTGCCAATTCCACAAGTAGGGTAGGTGCTTCTACTGTGGCTATTCCTAATCTCTTAGCACACGCTGGTGAGATAAAGGAATGTGTACTGTCACAATCAATCAAGGTTTTGAAATCTTTACCTTGATAGTCCGACGGTGTTTGAATCACCGAGAACTGGCGATTCGGCCCCTTCTTGTGTAAAGCGGCATGGACTGTCGCTCTTTCGAATTCCGCTTCCATAGTCGGATCTTCCCCTTCTTCTGCATCACATCTTTGCCTATTGATAATGCAAGCAGCTCTTCCTCTTCCACGGGTGGCGGCTCCCTGACTGCGGCCTGCACCTTGACAGTATCCCTCGCTGAGCTTGGGACATTGCCTTTTGAAGTGACCGAGTTCGTTGCAGTGGAAACATCGGAGGTTTCGGCCATTACTGTGAGTAGGAACAAAGTTGTTGACGTTATTTGTCCTTGCTTTCTTCCTTTGTCCCCGATTGTGGCTTTGAACTCTCTTAACTTGGGGTCTGAATGTTCCTCTGTTCGAGTTGCTATAAGACCAATTCTTAATACCCCTTGGTTTAGCTTGCACTTCCTGAATTATAGGTGCCGCTCGAATGAGTGCATCCTGAAGATCTGATGGTCGCATAGATTCGAGACGAGTATTTACAGGTGGATTTAAGCCTGCGCAAAATTTGGACACCTGCTGTGTCGTGTCCATTTGTGGCGCATACTTTAAGAGTGAGACAAACTTAGAGTAGTATGCGTCAAGGGTGAGTCCTAACTGTTTTAGCTCATAGAACTCATTCATTTTCTGTGTACGATATGCAGGCGGCAAATATCTCCCCTGCACGGCTTGCTTTAACTTCTCCCAGGTAACGGACCCCTCTGAAATCCCTTGATCCTTGCACCATTGTTTCCACCATAGTCTGGCTTCACTGGTGAGTTTTAATTTGGCGAGCATGGCCTGGTTGGTAGGTGCAGTACCAGCTGCTTCGAAGTAGTCCTCCATAGATTCAATCCAAATCTCAGCATCCGACTGGACGAATCTGCCTCTCCCGTCAAACTCGAGTGGCTTTATCTGTTTGAGGAGGAACTTCTTCTCCTGGATCACAATAGTACTTGATGTAGGGGGTGAATTTGGACCCTGTTCCTGGGGTTGTGCCTGGATAAAAGTTTTCTTAACATTATTGTATGATAATTGACATTAGCTTATCTTTAGTTTAGCTATCTCGTAAATCATGAAGCTACTTAACTTTTTGCAACAACCCTGATGCACAATCGGATATTGATAAAAGAAGTCCTTATTTATATTTACATGGGCGTAGCCTCATACAACATCTCATGTGATGATAATCCAATCATTACATTTAGTTTGGGGAGAACAACATTGTATTGGATTTGTCTACAGGAACTGTGTAATAGTAGGGTTTTGGGTCATGAATCTTTAGGAATCGATAATTCATCGGAAGCTCAGGATATCCTTTCCGCTGGAATCCATACTTCCCATGGCGGCCCAATACCTTAATCCTGTCAGCTGGGATTACACGGGTTACTTCCTCATATACATATGAGTTCAATTCAACCCTCCGACCTTGAATATGCAAAGTCGAATTTACGTGAGCTTCCACAAAAATGAACAGCTTCACGACTTTCAAATCTTCCAACCACTTGATCCTCTTTAGATTGGTTTGTAAATAAGCGAACCGGTGGGCAGCTATGTAGTAGATTCCTGAAGATCCAGTCCATCTTCGTTCTATATATAGAGGTGATGGATTATAAATCTGCTCCAGGATGTTCATCATTTCAATTCTCTGCCTATAATGCGGAGAATGCATTGCAGTCATAAACATGATCCGGAACACCAAAAACTTGTTCCACGCCTCATAGTTCTGCAAGACAGTATTGAAGATGAGGAAATGTTTCGACAGCAACAATTTCTTTACTTTATTTTTAATGAAATCTCATGAAAACAATTCCGTTGTTGGTCGGCTCTGATACCAACTGTAACGTGTCCACTAGAATTATCCAGGACACATCTTAGCAGTCCATCGGAAAGGATGTCTAGAAAGTTCCGCCCGGCACTCCCATGGAATGTTACGGGTTTTGCAATCTAGGTCTTCCCGTGTCTGCCATGTAGCGGAAGTATCCTGGCCGTTCCCACTTAGGATCAACCGGAATTTGGGTTTTCCTGTTTGGTCATTAACTAGCAGCAACTAGCGTCAGACCCGAGCGAACTACTTTATGCGGAAACGCCAGGTCTGAAGCGGATTCACGCTGTACTTGGTTCAAGGAGAATGGGAAACGAGAGGGATGCAAGGCTCGACCCCTCTGCCATAAGGCATAGTTCCATTCCGTTCCCCTAAAACAGCGTGAATCGGGTAATAGGTAATTCCAAGTCATCGTTCTCGTTATTTGTTCCGGCGATGATGATCACCCCTCTGTTCGTTGAAGATTTTTGAGAAAAGTTCCCGGCTAACCGGGACCACCCATCCATAGGACAGACCCATGGTCCATCCTCCGCACTTTCCTCGTTTTGTTTTAGTTATGTAATTACCTACCACATTAATTTGACATATAACAAAACAGCTTCTTTGATTAACCCTGTTAAGCACTGGTTCCTTCACGTAATCTTATCACAGGACATAGAGAAAAACAATGTCAAACAACTTCTTTATTATCATTTTATCCTTTTATCTTTGAAATACAAGGAGTTCCGCCCGTAGGCTTGTTCATAATCCGCCCGAAGGCTATCCAGTAATCCACCAGGGATCACTATTGCAAGCTTCTGCCCGTAGACTAGTATGCGGGCCTCGAGATCCAATCCCGAGTCACGTTAGCCTCTTGTGCAGGACCCGGAAGGCAAGGGATTTACGGCCAGAGCCCCCCCTGGCACCCAAGCGTCCTCCTGCTCCAAGTAGAGCTCAACGGAAAGACCTCTCGCGGCGGGTTCGGTCCACGTTCCCGGCGCGGTCAACAACCCCCTTGGTTAGGGTCAGGCAGGCAGTCGGGGGTAACTGAAGCTGCCTCTCCCTTCAGGCCTTCAACCTGAAGCATTTATATATCTTTTCATCCTTTAGTTCCTTGAGCAAACAATGCAAACAGTGCTTTCTAAACTACTACAAGCACAATCAATTCCAGTGGTTGTTTATTTGGCAAACTGTTAAGGAGTGAATCCTTCTCTCCGAATGCATCCAGCATTCGATCCGGAATCAATTGCAACTTGGCAAGATTCCTATTATCCTTGGGTTAGGGTCATACCCTGTTAATCCAACTTAACCAATGCCTTAGGTTTTACTAATAGTAAATCCCGGCAGCCATGTCGCTTTAATTTATTGATTAATCATTTTCGTCCAAGCAAATACCTAACTTCCCTTAACTTGGCAAATTTCCCCTAATGAGGCGAAGTAACAGGATGACTACCCATCTCCTTGCAAGTTAAACTTGCGCAAGAACCTGCCAACCTCATTCCAAGGAATGGCAAAACTTTCTTGTGATCAAACCACAAGGCTATGCGACGTGCAACTTGTTGCACAAGTGTCGCCTCCATTCCAAGAGATCATTTCACTTTTGAATGGTGTTTTCTGGTCAAGAATTATGACTAGACTCGAAGTAGGTTTTTAGGGCGTCTTCTCACTCACCCCAATCCTAATTGCACTAGACCGACAACGTTCGGTCCTAGGGATTTCCAGCTCAAACCAAGTTCTAGCACTAGGTCGAATGATCCTTAGGGTAGAAACCTTAGATCGTTTTATGCATGAGCATCCAATTGACTCAACATTTCGTGAATGTGGGTATGATCATTGGGTATGAAGGTTTCGACTTAGCAACAAGTAGAAAACTTGGCCGAATCCTTAACGTGCTAATCCCTAGCTAGTGCTTGGGGTATTTATCGTATTGGCTGAACCATGCCCATATGAATCCCTTGTGGGTTAGGTGATTTAGACAACTCAAAATACTTGTCTTGCGACAAGGATGAAC
Organism: Lygodium microphyllum; assembly: GCF_053477565.2. Classification (NCBI taxonomy): domain Eukaryota; kingdom Viridiplantae; phylum Streptophyta; class Polypodiopsida; order Schizaeales; family Lygodiaceae; genus Lygodium; species Lygodium microphyllum. The sequence continues at coordinate 124,574,101 of NC_141162.1, read as the reverse complement.
CTTTCCTAGGGATAATAAACTAGATCTAAAGGAGGAAAAATAGTTACAACTACACCAATACATGTAAACATGTGATTCATTGCTTCTACGCATCACATGGTTCACAATAACCCTATCTTTCCTTGGTAAAGTAAAAATGCCTGATAATCTGGACACTAACTTTCCTAGGTCCTACTAGGACTTACATCAATTAATCATGCCTACTACCTTGTTATCTATACTTTAGAATCTCATGCTTTGTTTAAACCCTGCAATCCTTCCCAAATGCAACATTTGATGAATGAATTTTATGCACGATGAAAGTGCAACACGCAACCCTTTCATAACTACAATGTAGTTAAATGAGGTTATTGTAGAGTTAGTATTGGTATATTCTTTCTTGCAAGCACATGCCACATGCCAATCCCTAGATTCAATTTTTGATACGCCATCGTTACTTTTCGGATAACCTCCTACGGGTGTTAATAGCTTTTCCCATGAACCATTACAATAAAGATTTATCCTCAATTGCCTTTTTAATTCGGCTTGGTAAATTTAAACATGCATAGCTACCTTCTATTCCGTGGGAGTTATCATACCTAATGCATTACTTTTGCGTAGAATCAAAAATCATAAAAACCTGGGTCTGTGGGCTCGGGGAGATATCCACTTGAATGCTTAGAGATGAACCTCCCGCAGGCGCTTGGTAAATTTAAACATGCATAGCTACCTTCTATTCCGTGGGAGTTATCATACCTAATGCATTACTTTTGCGTAGAATCAAAAATCATAAAAACCTGGGTCTGTGGGCTCGGGGAGATATCCACTTGAATGCTTAGAGATGAACCTCCCGCAGGCGCGCCTTGCAGCTTCTTGGGAGCCATAGTAGTCGTGGTTACGGCCTCCGCAGATTCTCTCTATCCTTTACCCTTGCTTTTCGAGACGACTAGGAGGTCGATACCTTCTCCTCGCTTGGGAATAGGAGTTTCCCTAGCCCGGATTTAAAACCGAGAAGCCGCATAGGATCAAGGCCTATGTCTTTAAACCTTAGAAGCTTCCTAAAGAAGCTTCTAAGAAGCTTCTGGGCAGCAGCAACGACGAGAAGGGGGTCCCAATGATTGGGAAGGAGGCCGTGATCAAGGCGAGGGTGGGAGGCGGCCTGGCCTTTCAGCAAGGCGGCGGAGCTCCTGGACGCGGCAGCGGATGGTGACCACGGCAGCCCTTGGCGGCGTTTGTCAATACGGCAGCTCCCTTCTCCTCCAATCCCACCAGCATGGCAGCCTTTCCCTCACACAGCACGGTCGCCCTGCATTCCAAGCTCATAATGGATGTTTTTATAGGCATGGGCGGGAAGAGAAGGCCTCCACACATGTGGCCCCTTGCATGGGTTCCCCCCCTCCCATGCAAGCCACGACTTTCCCATGTCCCATCCCCCCCACACTCCCTTTTCTCCAGTCGTGCATCGGCTGGAGAAAAAGGGGTTAAAAATAAAAAAATTTGCCTTGAATTATTCAAATTGCCCCTCCCAAGAGGGTGTTTTTGTGAGACTAGCGGTTTTGAACTTTCGGTTTTGATTTACCAATGCGGAGGACCCCATTTCTCGCGTGCGGGTCACACATTACACCGCCAATAATTTCAATGCAAGAGATAACCTTTGCACAAGGTTTACGTCATGTGCGGGACGTCAATATTCACGGGTGGGAATATTACAAGTATAAATCTGCTTCGACCCTGATGATTCTGCACAAGTATTTTGTCTAGACGCTAGTTACTTTCTAGGAACTTGACCATTAGGAAAACCCTGATTCGGGTCGGTCCTAAGTGGGAACGGCCGAAATGCTTCCGCTTCATGGCAGACTTGGGAAGATCTAGATCGCAAACCCCGTGACATTCCTTGGGAGTGCCGGGCGGTGCTTTCTAGACTCTCTTCTCGATGGGCTGCTAAGACGTGTCCTACAAGTGGACAGGGGGACACGTTACACCTGCCTTATTAAGCAAATACTTTAAGGCTTCATGATCCACATAAATAGTAAATTTTTTTCCTAATAAATAATAACGAAATTTCTTCACTGCAAATACCATAGATATGCATTGTTTCTCAGTGGTAGTATAGTTTCTTTCCTCATCACTTAAATTACGGCTTGCGTAATAAATTGGATGATTTACCTTATTGTTATCTACTTTGCATAAAACTATTCCTACAGCATACATAGATGCATATGCATAAATATGGAATTCCTTCATCCGATTCGGGTTGCCAATACTGGTCCTTCAATTAATTTTTGCTTAAGAAATTCAAATGATTCTTAACAAGAATCAACCCAATTGAAAGGAGTATCCTTTCGTAGCAAATTTGTCAAAGGTGAGGCCACTTTTGCAAAATCAAAAATGAATTGTCGATAATAATTTAGATGCCTCAAAAATCCACGCAATTGCTTAAGGTTTGTTGGAGGTGGAAGTGCAGAAATCTTAGAAATTTTAGCACGATCCATAACAATGCCTTCTTTAGAAACGATATGTCCTAATAACGTTCCTTTTGGCACTCCAAAAACACAGTTATCAGGGTTCAAGGAGATACCTACTTCGTCAGTACGTTCAAATACTTGCGCCAATTGATCATTGCATTTCTTTTGCCATCCCATATACACAAAAAACACCTAGAAAAACTTCCATACATTGTCGAAGAAAATCTTGATAAGCGGCAATCATAACTCTTTAAAATGATGCGGGTGCATTGCATAAACCAAAACGCATTACTTTATAAGCAAATGTATCCCATTCAATAGTAAAGATAGTTTTTGGATTGATTTTCTGGATGAATTAACACTTGGTTAGCCACTAAACCCATCCATGAAAGAATATAGCTCATGGCCTACAATCTTATCAAGTATCTGATCTATAAATGAAAAAGGAAAATGATATTTATGTGTTTTGCTATTCATATTTCTATAATCAACACAAATGTGAATCTTCTTACTATTCTTCTTGGGTACTACCACAATAGGGGAAACCCATTCACTATATACAACATGATAAATAAATCCCGCATCTAGAAGCTTAGTAATCTCAGCTTTGACCAGTTCTACATACATAGGATTTTTTCCTCCTTGGCATTGACATACGGGTTTTGTACCTAGTTCTAGATCAATATAATGTTGACAGAGTTCAACTTTAATAGCTTTAAGGTCAGTATAAGATCAAGCCAATTCCCCAACGTGTGCTCATAATACCTCCTCAAACCTTTCTTGATCTTGGGATTCCAATTGAGCTCCTAGATTTAAATATTTTCCTTTTGCCATTTCTATTTTAACTACTTCCACTTTGGGCTCTTCAAGAAACAAAGAGGCTATTTTCCTAGGCTTGATTATAAGTACATACTCAGATATCCCCATTGATACATTTTCAAGCAAACTATTCCTAGTACTCGATTTTGGTTCTTCTTCCCTTGCATTCATAGAATGTACTAAGGGTAAAACCCTATAGGGAATAATAGTGAGATTGTCTTGAGTAGCACCATCAATCGCTATGCTATAAACATTTGCTATCTTAGAAAAGGATTTTGCAATATAACTTTCCCAGTCTTTACCCAAGCAGCCATTAGTGGCGTTTAAATCCTTATTATCCTTCATTATAAATGAGGATTTGATAGAATCAATTGCGCTTAGTATCTGCTCTAAATCACATGGATATTGAGTGTGTAACTTACAACGATATTGACGACGTAAAATTTGTTGTTTTTTTCTAAACATTCTTAATCATTTAAACTCCAAGACCATTGGTTACCCTTAAGCTTAAGAATTAATGAATGTAGATCCTCACTTTCCTCACCTTGAATTCGATAGCCCAGATAATGTATGACTTGTTTAAGTTCTACAAAATCCCTAGGTGATGCAAGTTCAAACCATCTAAGTTGTGATTCCTTTCCATCCCCATAGATAGTAAAATCCATCACCCTTTCTTTTGGGTGAGGTAATACAACCTCTGGCATATTTTTAATATTGATCTTAGCGGGTTTAGATTGGACTCATTGATAACCAACTAGTGGTCCCTTAGAACAATATTGATACATCTTCCCCTTAATTCCATTGAAGCGCTTAAAGGGATGATACAACCAAGAAGCACTAATAGGGTTTTTCACTCAAGTTTATGGTTCAAAAGTACACTTAGACTTATCTTTTTCCCAAAATCTATTAGTCTTTTCATATTCATCCCAATAGTTCTTATCTATAGGTAAGGCTTGTTCCATCTGTAACTCCCCACTACTAAATTTCAACCTTTGTTCTTCTAAATACAACTTTAGAAGTGAAATTTCATGTAGATATTGCCTTTCCATTAGGAAAAAAATGAACTCACAAATGGGCCCTTAAAAATAATATACTTTAAGATGTGGGCCTTTTGGATTGTCCAATAGGAAGGCTAGATGTTGACATCCATGGAGGGTGAATCTTCTCTCTCCAAATCTTGGGTTTTCTATTAAAAAAAGGGATAGTGGGGGATTAAAAAAAGGGAGAATGAATAGTACATAGGTTAAAGAAGGTGCTCTATTGGCTGAAGCAAGCACCTAGAGCATGGTCTGACAAGATTAGAGAGTATTGTGTCAATATTGAATTTTATATTTCTGATGCTGATCAGTCACTTTATGTGAGAAAGGGAGATGCAGGTTTGGTCATCATAGTCATTTATGTGGATGACTTGATTATTATAGGTGACAGTGATGATAGTGGAATTACTGAAGTTAAGGACTTCTTGAAGAAGAAGTTTGAGATAGATTTGGGTGAGCTAAGATACTTTCTTGGTATTGAGGTGATCAAATGTGATAATGGTATTTGGCTATCCCAAAGGCAGTATGGCTTGGATATGTTATCCAGGTATGGTATGACAACATGTAAGCCTCTTTTAGTACCATTGTCGCACGAAAAACTTTATGCCTAGTGTTCAAGTATCATAGATGGAGGATGCTCAAGAGTAAATGGTTGTGCCTTGATCAAGACATGCGTGAAAATGTAGCTGGGGATGTTACTATCATTTGTGAGGTTCGCGAGCCCCAAGTGTTGCAAATGGAGGATGATTGGCCCTTGAGTATAATGCGCCAGGAAATTACAATGTTAATGTAGAATCCACCTGTTAGCTTCTATTTTAAACTAGATGGTAGGAAAAATCGAAGCAGAGCTGAGGATACTATTACCAGCGGAAAGTGTGTGGCTCCACATATTTTAGAAATTGTAGAGTCTCCCTAAAAATCCCAACACCACAAGTTGTAATACCCAACACTTGTAAATTTTTGGATTTTTTTGGCCAATATTGTCGCTTACAAACTTGCAATATTTAAAAATTATGGTATTTATGCAAAATCATACACTTGTTATACACTTTCCACATCAACACATTTACATATGCATGTAAAGTTTACAAAGATGTAAGTAAAGCCATAACTAAATATCATATGCGAACAACCCTTAATGGTTTAAAACTTAAGGTTTTTAAGGTAGAACTAGTTTAGTTCTTATTTCATTGTTTCATTTCACACTTTCTCTCTTCATCTCTTTATATCCACCACATCCCTCCTACCAGCTATGATGGATGCTCGCACACACTTTGATGAGTGGATCCACGAGACTATCTTTGCCAACCAGGGTGACGAGATATTCCAGGTTTGTTCTAAGAACTTCAACCTTGAAATCTTGCTCTCATCGTTGGATCCCCCCCTTCAGGTTTTGGAAGACTTTGTGAGAACCATTGCTAAATGCACATACTCCATCGAGGGATCCGACATGACTTGGTGCCTCTAGAACAACTCATGGTATTTCAGGCAGGAAAGAATTACCAAAAAGTGGTGAGTAGGTGTCTAGCCCATGTGGATCCTTCGCATAGAGTATGCATTGTTCCCATGGGAAGTGCACCAGGTACATCACCTTTGGATCTCGTGGAGTGTGATTGCGCATTGGCAATTTACCTCCTTGCATTGGATACACCCCTAGAGGAGGAGAGCGATGAAGTTACAAGTCCACAGGTTGTTTCTATCACATACACGGGGGAGAAGAACCGATTGAAGAGCTCATAAATCCTGAAGAGGAACATCAAGTGGTGACATTACATGGATGTGCATCCAACAATGGCAAAGATTGGAAGATATGATGGCACAAGCTTAGATACTGTGAGTGCGATCATAGCACCACAGGAACATATAGCCTCGGTTGAAGAAGGTTACCTTGTGCGCGATGCTGAATTTGAAGCATTATAGCATGCTTTATTCGGACCAAGGCCCCAGCTTCCTACCAAGGAGTTTGTAGATCCCTCTGCCCAAAGAGGTGCCTCCTTGACACACAAGGAAATGAAGATACAAGATGATTTGGAGAAGGTGAGATTTCTAACTACCATATATTTTTATGCAATGAAACTTGATGATAGGGTGCGTCGGGTCCCCCGGAGTCCACCGGTGAAATCTTGGGTAAAAATGATGCCTGCAGCTGCCCTGTCCGAAGTCTAGCATCTGGTGGCCACAGACGCCGGACTTCGGACAGAGAGCAGCTTAGGCATCATTTTTGCCCAAGATTTCACAGGTGGACTCCGGGGGACCCGATGCACCCTATCATCAAGTTTCATCACTTTTTGATAACTCTAGGTTAGTTGCTAAATATATTGTTTGATTTGACTTTGTCATTCAGGACATACTGTATATAGATGACTTTGCATCAAGGCAAGGAGGAGCTTGACATACAGACCAACGTAAGGATTCAACTCTTAAGGAGTATATCGGTAATCTTGTTACAGATTTGGTGGTCTTCCATAAGAAGTGCTCACCAAGAGGGCAAGAAATAATTATGAAAATTTGAGCTTTGACCAAGTTTGGACCTTTTCGAGCGATACCTATGACATCTAGCTTAGAGAAGGTGGTGCTAATCAAGCGATCAATGTAACATGTCCACCTCTTCCTTTCAGGACACGTCTTAGCAATCCATTGGAAAGGAGGTCTAGAAATCTCCGCCCGACACTCCCATGGAATGTTACGGGGTTCACGATCTATGACTTTCCGCGTTGTCGTACTGTTGCGTATCCGAGGTGTGGAATCCACCAAAAAGTTGTGTGTGTGACATTTGTTACTTTGTACATACTTAGTCGTTGTGTTTTCATTTTGTTCTGTGTGGGCAGTATAGTGGAGAGGGGGTTGGAGCAAGAGGAACTTATCTGTAATGCTCTAGTTGGCATGTATGCCAAGTATGGAAACCTACCAAATGCGTATGTTATTTTTGATACACTACCCAATCCAGATGTTGTGACATGGAGCTCTTCGATTGGAGGATATACCCAACAAGAACACATTCAGGAGGCTTTGCAACTGTTTGATCGCATGAGTGATCTAGGTTGTGAGCCTACTAGCTTCACGTACAATTGTGTTATTGACTTTCTCATCAAGGCACAAAGATTCGATGATGCATTGGAAATGTACAATAGAATGCAAAAAGTAGAATTGCATCAAGATAGTCTCATTGTGGGTATGGTTTCTCTTGGACTATGCAAAGCCAATAAAGTAGATGATGCTATAAAGTTTGTTATTGACATAGCTGGAAAGGCAGGGACTGTTGATTCTTTGACTGTGAATGGTCTGGTTGGGTGTTTACGCAAAGCAGGGAGAGTCTTGGATGCTCATACATTTGTTGACATGAATTGAGGAGGCTTGGAAGCTGTACTTGTGTATGGTAGTTAATGCTGCTCCAAATGTGACAACGTATAATATCATTATCAGAGGTTTGTGTAAGAAAAGAAGAGTCAATGAAGGTCACAAAACCTCTTATTTGAGATGATTGATAAGGGCTTTACACCTACAATCCAAATCTATTATGCTATAGTGAGGGGCCGCATTTCTGTATGAAAAAGTGGTGTGTGATTCTCAGCGGGCGCCTACTACAGAAAAGACAGAAACTTTTCGCTCCCAACCTACAAAAGAGGAAGGAATATACAAAGCGTGAGAGAGCCTGTTATTGATAAGGAAGACCATACAACTTGATACCAGATCTCATGTTTTGGGTTGCCACTTAATCCATCCCTTGGATTCTTTGCCCCTTCGTTTGACCTGCTGCTCAGAAAGACAGTGGTTGCTGCAATTGAACCTTTCAATTTTCTCGGATAACCACAGGAAAAAGGGGGAATCGCATGGGATTGGCATGTCTCTCTAGGGATCAGACACTGATGAAGGGTTTAGAAGTGTGTATGGTGATTCATTACCTGCTGTTGGAAACAGTCTGAGCCTCCTAGATGCCTCTCAAAGGAGGCCTTCGACTTGAAGGAAGATTGTACAAGCTATATGGTCTCAAAAGCAACACAAAGTAATACGTGAGAGATGCAGAGAATGGAGGACAGGTCTGGCGAGAATATGGAAAATCTGGTTTCGGAAGTAGCAAGGATGATTGACTCTGCAGAAGCCTCACAATGATGATTACAACACCACTTGTATAAATCAAGAGCGTGTGATGGAGCGACACTATCCTCGTCTTCGGAGAAAGCAAAGTGGGTTGCAAGAGAGAGAAAGAGAGCATCAACTTGGGGAAAGAAATAGCCAGATGGCACAAACTTCTACTTTGTTGAACCCAACATCTGTAGTGATGTGCTGACAACACGGTGCCCAACGTACTTTGCATGAGAGGAAGCAGGAAAAACGATGGAGTGGCACAATTTCAGTATTGGAAGCCTTGAGTGAGAAGCTTCACTAAAATCTTGATGCTTGATAGAGTGCTGACTACAACTGGGACAGGGATTGTGAGCTCCATAGTTGTCATTTAACTAGCACTACAATCTATCACTTGTCCTGCATGAGCATACAAGGTATGAGGTGCTGCCAAATCTAAATGTAAATGTGGAATGTCAGTCCATGGCTGCAGGGATTCCCAAAACTATGGCTTACAGAGACTTAGAGAGATGCCATCGATATCATTAGTAGTCAACCCAGACAAAGAGTTGCGCAGGTAGTTGTCTACAACAATCTGATGTGACTGCAACCTCAGACTGACAAAGGCTTCATACATCCATCCATAGTTCATGAACTTCAACCAATCTAATTATGGAATCAGGTGGTAAGTGACTGCAAATGACCCATGCAAAGGTGATGATATACTCAATGGCATGGAACACAGAGGTTATGATCTGCAAGAAGCGAGAGGGAAAGAGCCTTCATGGCAACAAGTAAGACTTCAGCTTGACCATAGTAACTGAGGCAACAGTAAGATAGAAAGCAAAGAGTGAAGGGTTCTGAGAGCAAAATTCTTGCCACAACCTGCGTCAGTTTGCAGCTCTTGCACATTTGAAAATACCAGATATTTCTGTGACTGATGATGGCAAGTACGGAAGCTAGCAGGACATCAGGAAAATTTTAGAATGGTAGATCATATGAAAACCAGCGAGACTGAAAAGTGTAAAAGGAAAAAGATTGAAACTTGGGCGAGTTCCAGTGGCACTGACTTTAGCGCTGCACTCAAGACACATACTAGCTGACCCATCAGCTGAAGAAGAGTCTATTTTGAAGACATTCTCTTGAAGACTGGATGACATATTTGATGCTCTTGTATTCTGATTTATAACTTGATGTGGTTTTCTTGAGAGGATTGATTCTCTTGATTGATCCGTCTTGCCGCTTATACTTGAACCAAAAATTGTAATACACTTAAACCATGGCATCATATTTGTCTTGATTATTTGCTTCGCTTGATCTTCCACCTTGGAGATACTTCAGCATCAATTTCAATCTCTTCTACGATTTCTACTTTGTCCTCTACTTCAACTTCATCATTGACTTCTGCTTCAAGTACTTGTACGGATGATTTAAAGCAGATTTTGCAGAATGTCTATGTATATGCAACTTCAAAATCAGCAGACATACATTGCCTACTACTAATACACAGGGAGTTTTGATTGGGGAGTTGGATGAGGATGAGGATGAGGTTATGGTTGAGAATGCTTCTGTTTTTCTGCAGACAGAGAAGAGAGTTCAGCCTATGCATTATGCTGAAACTGATGAGCCTATCTTGGTACCGCGCAGTCACTTTTCGCAGAGTCATTGGGCTAGGGGAACTACAGAAACAATGGTAAAAATTGGAGAGAAATAGGTGCCTTATGTTGCTTTGGTGGATCATGGTTCAGAGAATAATCTCATAGTTCATGGAGTTTATGAAAGTAATAGATGGCCTATGGATGTAGAGCATGGGTGGCGTATGAGAGCCGCCGACAACATTGTAGGTGATTTGTATGCTGCCTGTCCCAGTGTCAGGATTTCTATTGGAGATGTAGAGGAGGATTTCCATTTCTTTGTGCAGGATTCATGCTCTTACCCCATAATCCTAGGATAGCCATTCATTACAGAGATGCGCATGGAGATGAAAGTAATGGATGATGGATCTGCTTATGCACGGATTCGCAGTAAAGATTGTATGAGAGCAGTCCAGTTTATGACTGTGTGTGTAAATCATGCTAGAAACAGGGATACTCTTCGAGATGCACCTTTGCCCACTGTGAGGGATTCGGGTTTTCATTAGGTACCGCTATTCCACGAGACGACGGTGGTATAGACCAGAGGAGATTGGAGTTCTCGCCTCCTGGCAACAGTGTTTTCTCCTCCAATTTTGTTGGAATTTCAGCAAACAGTTCGATGAGTTATCAGAAGATTTCTAAGTTGCCTAGAGCTGCCAGGCAGCACATATGTAGGAAGGAGAAAGATTTGAAAGATGCAAGTATTTTAGAGGATGATGAGCATATAGATGGGATGTATGATAGTATGGTTGGTGCAGATACGATGATAGAGATGGAAAATATGCTGAAAGCTGATATGTAGAGTTGTCACAGTAATGTATCAATGCAGTCCTTGGACATGTTTCATGAAATTTCAGATTTTGTACCACAGATAGAGTCAGAGGCTGAGGTGACTCAGCAAAAAGTGTTGAGTGCTGAAGAAATTCAGCAAACAAAGTTTCTGGCTGATTATGATCAGCCCACAGAGACATAGAGGGCTGAAAACTTTAAGCCAACGGAGTTTACTGCTGAAATATTTCAGCTTCCAGAGTTTAGGGCTATTCCTATGCAGTCCATAGAGCAGAGGGCTGAGGATATTCAGCCCCACCAGAGGGTAGAATTGCTGATTTACAGCATGATTTGAGTAGTGCAGAGGATCATAATGAAGCCAAGGTTGACACAAAATACAAGACTGTTGATAAGAAGGTGAAGCCGGTAGCTGGACCACTTCCACCTAACAGTGATCAGCAAATAGAGAGGGCTGCCAAGCAGCCAATTTTGAGGAATCCGGAGAATATAGTCCATAAATTTTTAGTAGAGACTCTTGCTGAATTAAAAATTGGAAATGGTGATTTCTTGCTACCCTCAGAGAAGCAGTGCTTTCAGGATATGCTTGAGCGACATGGAAGGGGGTTTGCTTTTTTCTCGCATGAGATTGGATGTGTGAATCCGGATATTGTTGCCCCTATGGTGATCTTTACTATTCCTCATATTCCATGGAACCTCCGACCTATTCCAGTGCCTAGGGCATGCCTACCAAAGCTAGTTGACTTGTTGAATGAGGAAATCAGGATGGGAATCCTAGAGCCGTCATCTGCACCATACTCAAATAGGTGGTTTACGATTCCAAAGAAGAATGGTACTCTCCGATTTATACAGGACATGCAGCCAATAAACAGAGTTACTATCAGGAATGTTGGTATAGGTCCAGTTGTGGATGAGTTTGCAAAAGCATTTGTTGGACGTGCCATCTATTTTTTAGGTGACTTGTATTCGGGATATGATCAGTTTCAACTAGCCTTGGAAAGCAGGGACCTAACCACTATGAGAACTCATATTGGGCTTGTCAGATGTGTACCTTGCCTCAAGGTGCCACTAATTCTATTGCAAATATGAGGAATGCCATGCATAAGGTCCTTCGTGAGTACATACCTCATCTTACCATGACTTTCTTGGATGATGTGCCCATTAAGGGGTGTGCAGAAGAAGAGAAGAATGAGAGTCTAAATGAGCAGGGATGCAGATACTTTGTGGCTGATCATATTGCAGCTTGTGAAAAGATTTTGGCCAGGTTAGAAGAAGTGAACTTGACACTATCAGGGCAGAAATCTATTTTTGGAGTAAATGAGGTTGTCATTGTTGGACATATGTGTGGGTATTATGGCAGGAAACCTTCACCTGAGAAGGTGGATGCTATAGGAAAGATTACGGAGTATTGTTCTACCACTTCAGAGGTACGGAGATTCATTGGAGCCTGTGTGTTTTACATGATTTGGATATCCCATTTTGCAACATAGCACATTGTTTATATCAGCTGCTTCGAAAGGGGCAGAAATTTTATTGGGATGAGAGCCACGCTAGAGCCATGCAGAAATTGAAGAAGTTATAATTGTAGATTTCTCCTACTCTCAGGAAAGCGGATTATAATTATGGAAGGCCTATTGTATTGACAGTTGACACTAGTCCAATTGGCATAGGTTGGGCTGTGGGTCAAGATGATGCAGATGGAAACAGGTACGCTATTCGGTTTGGGGCGAAAGTCCCAAATGAGAGACAGAGGAGGTATCCGCAAATCAAGAGGGAATTATTGGGAATTGTTATGGCTCTCAAATGTAACAAAGAGTACTTTATTGGAGCCCCAGTTGTGGTAGAGACAGATTTCTTGCCATTGATAGGTATGATTACGAGTTGCTCTACTCCTGATATATAGCTATGCTGAGATGGATTGCATACATCAAGTCATTAAATCCAGAATTTAAACACATAGCCAGGAAGGATAATCCAGTGGCCGATATGTTGTCTAGAGCCAGATATGATGATGAGGAGACACTATTTGCATAAGAGGATAATGCAAAAATTTCAGCCACTATGGTTGATCATGTTTGCCATGTCTATGATATTGAGGCTTTCATAAAAGAACTCTATGTTGGAGATTGGTTGCAGATTGGCAAGTACCTTAGTACACTAAGCAAAAGAGATGAATGGATAGATGAAGAGTTCAAGAAGATCATGAGAAAAGCCTATGGTTATTTTCTCAAGGACGGATTTATTTGGAAGCACCCGAAGAAAAGAGGTGGATTACCTTTGCGGGTTGTTTGCAATAAAGAGACCCAGTTACAGGTGATGAGAGAGTTTCATGAGAGTCCTTGGGCTGGTCATAGAGGAATGTCGGCTACTTATGAGAAAATCAAGGAAAAATATTGGTGGAAAGGCATGTACAGAGATGTTTCTCGCTTTGTAGAGACTTGCAGAGACTGTCAGATGTATTCCGTAGTGCGTCATGGAGATGAGCTTCATCCGACCTATCCGCTATGCATTCATTATAAGTGGGTAGTTGACTTGGTTACTATGCCAATGGGTCTATGGTAGATGAGATATATTTTTTTGGCTAGAGAGGATCTTACCAATCATGTTGAGGGCAGACCTTTGAGAATGAAGACCACTAGTGCAGTGTGTAAGTTCTTATTGGAAGAAATTTTCTGTAGGTATGGCTGTGTGGGTAAGATCACTGCAGATCGCAGTGAACTAGATGCAGATGAAGCTAGGGAGTTTTTCTCTCAACTAGGAATCAACTTGGCTCTAACCAAAGCATATAATCCAGAGGGAAATTGAAAGAGTGAAAGAGGGCATCTGTCGATAGTGAAAGCATTAGCCAAAGCGTGCAGAGGACGGATTGGAGAATGGCCGAGACTTATACCATTTGCTTTGTGCACTTATCGTATGACTCATAGTGTTATCACAGGATATATGCCCGCAGAGTTGATGTATGGTCAGAAACCGATTATGCGACTGAGACTTGTGCTTTGACTTGGTCAGTTTTACCTTGGCAGGAGGATTTGACGAGAGAGGAGCTCTTAGCTCTTTGGATCCGGCAGTTCAAGAGAAGACCAGAGGATATTCAACTAGCTATTGGTAGGTTGAAGGTTGCTAGACTTAGAAATAACGACAGGTTTGACAATAGGCATCGCTTGCGGCCTAGAGCAATAGAAGAGGGAGACTGGGTATTAATATTTGATAGCAGCCTTGAAAATCAGCATACTGCACTTCGAAAGATGGTGAAAATATGGTTTGGGCCGTACATAGTCAGACATGTCTTTGATAATGCAACATATGAGCTGACAGAATTGGATGGGACAGTGCTTAGAGTGCCCATTGTAGGAAAAAGAATCAAGATTTTCAAGAAAAGAGATGATGAGGATTATGCATTGGAAGAATTTGCAAGAGAAGAGCAATAAGAAGAAACTCCAGTAGAAGAGACAGATGATATGACAGATAACCTTGCTGATATACTGGAAATAGTCAATGAAGAGAATGATCTGTTTGTGGATCTTGACAACAATGATCATGGGTAGTTGGCCCATCCAGAGGATGCGCAAGATCAAAGGGGGTGGACGTCGTACTGTTGCACATCCAAGGTGTGGAATCCACCAAAAGTTGTGTGTGTGGCATTTGTTACTTTGAACACCATATTGGGAAGTATGGGAATTTTCCATAAGTTTGGGACACGTGGTCAAATCTTTGGATTTGTCATAACTTGAACACCATGACTCCAAATCGACTGCTCTATAGCTCAATAGATTCCATTTTTCAAGTGCTTTCCAATGATAGGGCACATCATATGGGTTTGAGAAACTTATGGGCATGTTATCGCGGTGCCACCTTTTTAGTATTCAAAAAATGGGAATTGGGAGATTCCCAAACTCACTAATATTGTATTTTTGTACATACTTAGTCGTTGTGTTTGCATTTTGTTCTGCGTGGGCAGTATAGTGGAGAGGGGGTTGGAGCAAGAGGAACTTATCTATAATGCTCTAGTTGGCATGTATGCCAAGTATGGAAACCTACCAGATGCGTATGTTATTTTTGATACACTACCCAATCCAGATGTTGTGACATGGAGCTCTTTGATTGGAGGATATACCCAACAAGAACACATTCAGGAGGCTTTGCAACTGTTTGATCGCATGAGTAATCTAGGTTGTGAGCCTACTAGCTTCACGTACAATTGTGTTATTGACTTTCTCATCAAGGTACAAAGATTTGATGATGCATTGGAAATGTATAACAGAATGCAAAAAGTAGAATTGCATCCAGATAGTCTCACTATGGGTATGGTTACTCTTGGACTATGCAAAGCCAATAAAGTAGATGATGCTATAAAGTTGGTTATTGGCATAGCTGGAAAGACAAGGACTTTTGATTCTTTGACTGTGAATGGTCTAGTCGGGTGTTTATGCAAAGCATGGAGAGTCTTGAATGCTCATACATTTGTTGGCACGAATTGAGGAGGCTTGGAAGTTGTACTTGTGTATGGTAGTTAATGCTGCTCCAGATGTGACAACGTATAATATCATTATCACAGGTTTGTGTAAGAAAAGAAGAGTCAGTGAAGGTCACAAAACCTCTTATTTAAGATGATTGATAAGGGCTTTACATCTACAGTCCAAATCTATTCTGCTATTGTGAGGGGCCCCTTTTCTGTATGAAAAAGCGGCGTGTGATTCTCAGCAGGCACCTACCGCAGAAAAGACAGAAAATTTTCACTCCCAACCTACACAAGAGGAAGGAATATACAGAGCGTGAGAGAGCCTGTTATTGATAAGGAAGACCATACAACTTGATACCAGATCTCGTGTTTTGGGTTGTCACTTAATCCATCCCTTGGATTCTTGGCCGCTTCGTTTGACCTGCTGCTCAGAAAAGACAGGGGTTGCTACAATTGAACCTTTCACTTTTCTCGAATAACCACAGGAAAAAGGGGGAATCGCACTGTGCTGAGAAGTGAGGAAGATATGGGATTGACATGTCTCTCTAGGGATCAGACACTGATGAAGAGTTTAGAAGTGATTCATTACCTACTATTGGAAACAGTATGAGCCTCCTAGATGGCTCTCAAAGGAGGCCTTCGACTTGAAGGACAAGATTGTACAAGCTACATGGTCTCAAAAGCAACACAAAGTAATACCTGAGAGACACAGAGACGGAGGACAGGTCTGGCGAGAATATGGAAAATTTGGTTTTGGAAGCAGCGAGGACGATTGACTCTGCAGAATCCTCACAACGATGATTACAACACCACTTGTATAAATCAAGAGTGTGTGATGGAGCGACACTATCCTCGTCTTCAGAGAAAGTAAAGTGGGCTGCAAGAGAGAGAAAGAGAGCATCAACTTGGGGAATGGAATAGCGAGATGGCACAAGCTTCTACTTTGTTGAACCCAACATCTGTAGTGATGTGCTGACAACACGGTGCCCAACGTACTTCGCATGAGAGGAAGCAGGAAAAACGATGGAGTGGCACGATTGCACTATTGGAAGCCTTGAGTGAGAAGCTTCACTGAAATCTTGATGCTTGATAGAGTGCTGACTACAACTGGGATAGGGATTGTGAGCACCATAGTTGTCATTTAACTAGCACTACAATCTATCACTTGTCCTGCATGAGCATACAAGGTATGAGGTGCTGCCAGATCTAAATATAGATGTGGAATGTCAGTCCATGGCTGCAGGGATTCCCAAAACTATGGCTTACAGAGACTCAGAGAGATGCCATCGATATCATTAGTAGTCAACCCAGACAAAGAGTTGTGCAGGTAGTTGTCTGCAACAATCTGATGACTGCAACCTCAGACTGACAAAGGCTTCATGTATCCATCCATAGTTCATGAACTTCAACCAATCTAATTATGGAATCAGGTGGTAAGTGACTGCAAATGACCCACGCAAAGGTGATGATCTACTCAATGGCATGGAACTAGCGTCGAGCCCCAAGCATTTTCCCTAATGGTCATTTCCTAAACAACAACTAGCATCGAGCCCCAAGCATTTCCCCTAATGGTCATTTCCTAAACAGCAACTAGCATCGAGCCCCAAGCGACCTACTTTACACAGAAATGCCAGGGCCGAAGCTGGGGAGAATGGGAAACAAGAGGGATGCAAGGCTTGACCTCTTTGCCATAAGGCATAGTCCCATTCCGTTCCCCTAAAGCAACATAAACCGGGATTATTATAACCTAGACTCTAGGTCAGCGCCCTTGCTATTCATTTCCTTTGAGAAGATCTCCTTGCTGTCCGTTATGATTGAGAAAAGTTCCGGCCAACCTGGACCACTGATCCGTAGGACGGACCCATGGCCACATCCACCGCACTTTCCTTAGGTTGTTTTAGTTGTCTAATTACCTACCACATTTAGTTGGACATGCATCAAGCAGCTTCCTTAATTAGCCCGTTAGACACCGGTTCCTTCACGTAATCTTAGCACTTGACATAGAAAAGTAGTGTCAAACAAGTTTCTTTTCAACAGGCTATCATATTTATCTTTGGAATACATTCATAAAGTCTAGCCCGCAAGCTTATCCATAATCCGCCCGAAGGCTATCCAGCAATCCACAGGGATCACTAATCCAAGATTCCGCCCATAGACTAGCATGCGGGCCTTGAGATCCAATCCTGAGTCACGTTGGCCTCTTGTGCAGGGCCCGGAAAGCTAATAACCCCCTTGGTTAGGGTCAGACAGACAGTCGGGGGTAGCTGAGGTTGCCTCTCCCTTCAGGCCTTCAACCTGAAGCATTAGATATCTTTTTATCCTTTGGTTCCTTGAGCAAACAAATCAAACAGTGCTCTCTAAACTATTACAAGCACAACCATATCCAGTGGTCGTTATTTGGCCAACTGCTAAGGAGTGAATCCTTCTCTCCGAACGCATCCAGCATTCGATCCGGGATCAATTGCGACCAGGAAAGATCCCCAAGGGTTTGTTTGTTAATCCCTTATGTCCTTGGGTTAGGGCCATACCCTGTTAACCCAACTTAACCAATACCTTAAGTTCTATTAATAGTAAATCATGGCAAATATGTCGCTCCAAATTATTGATTGGTCCTTTGCTTCCAAGCAAATACCTAATTCCCTTATCCTGGCAATTTTATAATAGGATGACTACTCATCTTCTTGCGAGTTAAACTTGCCCAAGAATCTGCCAATCTCATTCCGAGGAATCAGCCATTCACTTGTGATCAAACTGCAAGATCATGCGACGTTGCAACTTGTTGTACAAGTGTTGCATCTAATCCCTGGGACTATTTCACCCATTGAACGGTGTCTTCTAATCACGGAATCATGATTAGATAAAGAAACTGGGTTTAGGGTGTCTTCATATCCAATCCATTCCCGACTGCACTAGGCCAACATCGTTCGGTCCTAGGGGTTCCAACTCAATCCGAGTTTCATCTTTTGATCGAGTGATCCTTAGGGCATAAACCCTTGTTCGTTTCTTGCAAGTACGTCCAATTGTCCCTACATTCCATGAATGTGGGCAGGACCCTTGGGTATGAGGGTTTCGACTTGGCAACAAGTGCGACTAGGTCAAGTCCTTAACGTGCTAAACCTTGGTTAGAACTTGGAGCATATTGTATTGATTTAACCATTCTATGCGAATCCTTTGCGCTTTAGGTATTTTGGGTAATCCAGTTTACTTATCTTACGACAAGGACAAGCCATTCCTAAAGACATTGTCTTGATCTAAAAGGGGAAAAACTAGTTGCATTACGATACAATTCTTGTAAGCACATGATTCATTGCCTCTACGTATGATTAGATTTACAAACCCTAACTTTTCTTGTTAAGATCAAAGTGCATGTTAAGTTACGGCATAATTTCCATTGATCCTACTAGGATATGCATTCACGATTTATACCACTATGCTTTTAAGCTTTTATGTTAAAATGAACCATGCAGCCTTTCGCTAACTACATTTCTGAATGAAATTATTCGTATGAAAAATGGGGATTATGCAACCTTTCCTAACTACTATGCAGTTAAATGAGATTTATGCCAATTGAAGCTAGAGTTAACCTACTTCATGCAGCCCTAGATCTTTCCATGCTTTGCAGTTTTCTATGGTTCACTACAAGATATAGACCTTATGCCGACGTTTAAAGCGAGGAAAATACAAACAACAAAATTTGCCCCCGTCGTCGCAAAAAGCGTCGTTATTGACGATGCCATAGAAACATCGCCATTGGCGTCACTATATGCATCGCATTTGCGACGCATATAGCGATGCAACCAGTAAATTTGCGACGCACATAGCAAGGCCAATAGCGACGCGAGCAGTAAATTTGCGATGCAAATAGCGACGGTAACAGGGAAAAAAAATTTGTGGCAGGGCAGCTTGCTGTGTGCTGTATGAGAGCCATACAAAATAGTTTCTGCACTACTGCATACAAAGCGCTTGCAAACAAAAAGAATGTATACTGAAATCATAAAACTGATACATGAAATAAATACATGATCACATAAAATGTGATTGGTACAATCATGAAAGGATATCACTAATACATAGAAAATGTCTACATAGATCAAGCGACTAAAAACTAAAGGTGTGTGAGCTCCAAGTATCCAAGGGCGAGCTACAAATCCTCGTCCCCCGAAAGCTCGTCCCGCCGCAAAGGAGCATCGAACGGATTCTGTAGAAAAAGAAACAACACATCAATCCACCATACAATAATGCATTCAAATATCTCATGGTAACTACGGACAAGAAAGATGAGTGACTTACAGGGCTGCCGCGTCTATACAATCGGTCGATCAATGCATTGAGACCGTGCCTCTCTGCATATCAAGTCTCAAGGCCTTGTGGATCGCGATTTGTAATGGAGTGCTGCAAAGAAAACAAAAGGCTAACTGTTAGAAACATGATTGTCAGTACAAAGAATATTTCAAAAAAACAAACAAGAAAAACAAAAGAGAAACTTACAAAGTCCTCCAAATATGCCCTGTGGCCGCCACTCCCAAGATGATGGACCACTCCGGCCTCGAGTCGTGCCCTCGCCACCTCCCGCTGCTGACTCCAACATCCTGGCAAATCTGTAGCCTCCTCCCTTAGTCAGCGCCAGTCGTCTGCATCTAACCACTTGGGCTTTGTAGCCCCACTCTTGATTGCCTTGCGTGCGTCGGATAGTCTATGTGACATGTATGCACGCATGCAATCCATCATCCAGCCCGTAGAGAATCTGCAGCTGGCACCGGAAACTCCTCGTGCAAGGATGCTACTATGTAGTCCTTGCTCCCCTTCGGTATATTCTTCCAATGATCCAGGACGTTGTGCCGAAAAACTTGTTGGCACAACTCTCTCATGCGAGCCATCGCCCTCCTCCCCTCATCATTCATGATGATGGCTCCTGACCTACTATCAACCAGGTATCCATAACCCCTAGGAGTCTGCCTACGATGGGTCCTCTCCCATCTCCGTCCACGCTCCTGGGCATATCCAGGAGACCCCTCTACATTCGGTGTACCAACGGGGATAACCTCTCTCAGAGTGGCACTCAAAGGGGTGCCACCAAAGGGGGTGCCACCAAAAGGGGTGCCACCTGCTGATGGCTGCACAAAAGCCGGAGTAACTGGAGTAGACGTCCCCACAGGTGTGACAAATCCTGGAGGTGATGCAGCTCTAACTGAACGATGAGACGGAGACACCACATCCGTGTCTCCACAGCAGCATCCCCCTGATCCCGATGCAGTCCCTCCCTCTGGCCCAAGTCGTGAGCGTCGAGATCATCTGCTCAAAGCTGAAGCATCTGATCGCACTGAAGCAGATCTAGCAGAGCGCCCTGACGAAGAACGAGACAGCTCCTGGTCTGCCATCTCTCTGAATCTCGCGAGCTGGTCTGGAGACATGCGTGCCATCATGTCTTGAAACTCCTCATCGCTCATCCCTCGACTCATCCTGAAAATGTCACCTGTACAGATAAAAAATGGTGTTAGAATAATCAATTTAAACTATACAAAGCACAGTAATATAAATCATTTATGAAAAATCCCTCTTAAAATGCATATCTTATGTACCTTTATGGAAGATCTAAACAACGAATTGAGTAATACAATTCTCCAAGAATGAAGTATAATGTTTACAGCCACATATAATGTTTTTATATCTGATATTCAATTAGTTTGCGAATACAATGCATGAATGATATACACTTTTCTTAACATTTCTCAAAATCAGAGATTGTATGATCAATGATCTCGAATTGAAACTTGCCGAAGGGGTCGTACGTGTTCCATAGACAATCGATGTTTTCGTTTGATTACCAACTTACATTGAGAGCAAGAACATGGGACACGTTGATTAAGATGTGCCTCGCGATGTTGAATATCACGGCCTTCATCGTTTTCCATTTGGTCTACGTCACGACAAACAATTTGTTTTTGTTATTCATTCTTTTTTTCCTTCTTAAATTGTTTGAGAAGGGATTTCTTCTCTTGTAACTCAACAAAATTAGCATATGTAAAGTCTCCACTTGCCTATGGATGGCGGGGCTACAGTATGTAAAGTCTAATATGCTATGCATGGGGACAAGGGAGTAGCTACCCTATGTCAGAGTGTTTCCCATCTTGTGGTATTGCACCGGACCACTACTATTACTAGTACTCGCCTTCTCAAACACACAAAATGTGCACCTTTAACAAAACCTCTCTCTCTCTCTCTCTCTCTCTCTCTCTCTCTCTCTCTCTCTCTACCACCACCACAACCACCATCACTATTACTACTACTACTACTCGCCTTTTCGAAGCATCAAACACACCCAAGATGCACCTTTAATAAAAATATCTCCTTCTCTCTCTACTATTTTTAAAAAAATAAGAAAAGAAGAAATTAAAGTACTACTACTGCTGCTATTGATGCTGCTACTGCTACTGCTACTGCTACTGCTACTGCTACTGCTACTGCTACTGCTACTGCTACTGCTACTACTACTGCAACTAGAAAAGAGGAAATTAAAGAACAAGATCTTACCCTCTCTTTGTTTTTTATCCATTCATTCTCCTCTCTCCCTCCCTCTCTCTCTCTCTTTCTCTCTTTCTCTCTTTCTTTATTATGTTTCATGTTTATTCCCTCTCTCTCTCATTCCTTCTTTCTTTTTCTCTCTTCCTCTCCCTCTCTCATTTCCTCTCTTTTTCTCTGAGTACACATCATTTTTAACAAAAACAAGAAAAAGTAAAGCAGAAAAAACAAAAACAACCCAAGAGGGAGCAATGCGCTCATTGTAAAGATCTAAGGATGGATTCGGTGGCTCCTCTTCGCAACGATGGCTCCTCTTCACCCTTCAGGCACTTCCTCCTCTTCTTCACAAACGAGGGCGGCGGAGAGAAGCTCTCCTTCTTCCTCTTTCTCTCCTTCTCCCTCTCAAATGCACAATACAGTTCTCTCTCTCTTTCGCTCCCTCTTTCACTCTTTCGTGCAAAAATGTCGCACTCGGGTTTCGGCTCGCTTTTTTTGTGTGAGTGCCATCGGTATTTGCGTCGCATTTAGCAATGCCGCTAATTTGCATCGGAAATGGCCATCGCTATTCTCCTATATCCTTGTAGTATTGGTTGACAACACATTTAATATGTAGTTGTGCACACTCGGTATGGTGGTGAGTTTTTTTATTATCAATAAAGTATAATCCAATTAATGCATTTTCAAAAAATGATTGCATTGTCAATTTTATAAATCCAAATTTGGTGAAACTTCACCCACATGCCGGGCATCATAAAAGCTCATGGAAATTAAAAAATTGGTCCCATCAGAAGTCTCTAAGACACCTGTGCACAAGTTGGCGTCTAGGGCCCTGAATCCTCCAGATATGTGTCCTAGAGACTTCCCAGATTTAGGGCCTCAAACACCACAGGTGTGCCTTGAGACTTTTGATGGGGCCAAATTTTTTTTGGGTAGTTGACGTACCCTAGAGGAGTCTACATGTAAAATTTCATGTCAATTGGATCACTGGTCATATTTTTCCAAATCTTGGATACATTAATTCAAGTTTAAGGGTTTTTTGAAAGTTTTGCTATAAGTTTAAAATTTCACCTCATTTTACATATTTCACTTTTGAGTTTTGAGTTTTCTCTCTTAGAAGACATGGCATGCACCAAGCAAGCAATCCGGAGACACCCCCTAGAAATCCTATGCAGAGGCCACCTCCCCCAGCTCCACCACCACCACCATGCCAGCATCACTAGCATCGATGGAAGTCAGGCATAGTGGCTTTTCATGAGATCCACCATTACCAAAAGACCACGCACCTCCTGATACCAAAGACTCAATTCCAAAAGCTAGTGCGTGAGATTATGGACCGCATACTCATTAAGAACAACAGGAGACACTTCGTAGATGGAGCACACTTGCAACAACCTGATCATTGGATTTTCCAAGCCCTCCTTACACTACAGGAAGTTTCCAAAGCTTACATTATCAATTTGTTCGAAGACTCGGTCTATGCAGCAGTACATGTAAGGAGATTCACTGTCATTGATAGGAATTTGCGGATAGTGAGGTTCTTCCAACGATGGAAGGATAGTCCTCGTGGAGATCAACAAGGATAGGGCTATACTACCAAAACATATATAGAATGTAGCTTCTAAAGATATTTTGTAAAACCTTGGTTGCAATGGATCCCATGTAAAATGTTATGAATATGAATACAAATTTTTTGGTGCATCTTATTTTTGTTTATTCAATTGTTATTTGTTTTATTAATGTCTTTGAGTTATCATTACATGCATTTAAATGAATACATATTGCATACGAACTCGATAAAGCACTACATATTGAATTTAGGGTACGAATCCTGTTGCATATAGATCCAATAAATAAACGTAATATTCAAGTAAAAAACAATAATAAACAACGTGTATGATAAAATACATTGCATGTAAATCCAACAAATATCGATTCTCATTACTTCAAGAGAATATTATAAATTACATTACATTGGTGATGAGATATCATTTGGCACTAAGTACATCTACTCTCTCATAGGCTTCTTTGAGCTAGACTCCCCATGGTTAGAGCTATTCTTGATCATAGGCAGCAACATATTTTGCCCTAGTAGTTCCTACCTAATGACATTGGGTTCTTCAACACCAGCAACCATGCCACGGGCAACCATGAAAAAAATGGCCCAAACCTAGTACTAGAGAATAAGTAGAGGAGCTTTGAACGTCGAAGCAACACTACTTTCTTCAAGCTAGAGTTCGTGGGGATGGTTTTGAAGGGCCCAGCCTTCGTTAGTGTCCTCAACTTCAATAAGTTCTCAGAAAAAGCCGGAGAGCATGTCTTATGGAATTAAAAATTTTCACTCACAAGCTAGCCGATATACTCCTTTAATGTCGAATCATGTACCCTTCCCTACCTACCAGATCAACCACCTTCTCTAGATGAAAATTCATCTATATAGACAACGTCCTCGATCCACAAGTTCAGTGTCAGACTCACTCTATCAAACTCACTATGCATGGACTATGGTAAAGATATATACATCAGATTTGTACCAAAATTTACTAGTAGGACATCTAGGGCATCGAGAGTATGCACATCAAATTTTACTAGGATCGGTCCCCCAGAGCTGTCGTGGCCGGAGGCTCATGTCTGGGGGACTGAATCTGAGATTTGATGTGCACACCGCGATGCCTTAGAGACCCTACTGGTAAATTTTGATGCGAATCCGATCCAATAACATTAATTTGATAACATTACCTTCTATACATCATCTATTTGTTGTTGTAATGGAGCATCCAGGTGTACTCCTACAAGTGGGCCACCCTTGTCTCTCTCTTGGAAAGGTACTGCATAGTTGAGTCGATGTTCAAAAATACTTTCTTCCAACCGCTCGAACTCCTCATCTGAGATCTCATACTATGGTGTCGCATTCTCAATTTACTCTTGGATGCTCACAATGGTAGAGATGTCATCGCCACTCATGCCATCATATTAAGCCACCTCATCAACATGTGCTGGTATATCTTTTATATCAAAATCTATAAAATCATTAGGTGTGTCATGCACCATGATACAATATAGTTCTTCATCCCTTAGCTTCAAAATTTCTAGTATATCCTGCATAAGTAAATATTCCAGCCCTTCGATGATGATAACATGGAGAGAAGCAAGGAGTGGCTCATCACTTGTGGGCGTCTCAACAGGGCAAGGAGGTGGGTGCACAATGGCTAAGCTTTGTGCTGCCTCTTCTCTCAGATCGAGTGTGATCTCTTTAGGCTCCCTCTCAAAATACTCTAGGTGTGGTTAAGAGGGTGTGTCGATGTCTTCCTCACTGTCCTCTTACACCTCAGTGCACAAAACATATATGGCAAATGCTGCATCTCACTCGATGAGATCCATTGTGCATGGTCCTGTGATGAGGTGGGCACTACTCTAGCGCAAAGATGCTTCCCCACATGCACAAGGGCTCAATTTATTACCTTTTCATGGCTTGATCCAGCACGTAAACTATATAGAAAATCTATGGGGACCCATTTGAGAGCAGAGTCTGAAATAGAGCAGGTGAGAGGGTTTGCCGCATCACAAAATGATGCTAGTATACTATTGGAGCTAGGGTCCACCGCGGAAAGCAAGCTCTCTATACTCAAGGTCGCGCAAAACCTAGGGTATATCTGGTCTCCTATGTGTGCGTAGCATGTGGAGAATCCATGCGGTGAAGGTAGGAGTGGTAGCCATGGCACACAAAGAGAGAAGTGAGGAGAGCACAAGTGTAGGGAAGTAGAGAATGAAAGTGAAAATGAGTTTGGAGTTATAGCTTTTATGTATCTAGGGTTTTAAATAAAGGTTCTTTTTTAACCCTAAAGTTTCAAATTAAAACTCTTACCTTAGTTTATTTATTTCAATACTTTAAAGTAACCATTAAAATTTCTCATATAGACAAATGCTTCGTTCTACATTATTATATCCTTGAATATACTTGGATCGCTGAGTATATTCAAGTCCAACTATAGAAAATATAAAAAAATTTAAGAAAAGAAATCTAAAAGACCTTCAAAATCCCTTGGATCCAATTTAATATTTAAATTTAAGAAATAAGTAGAAGAGATGAGCTACAGTATATCATTATGCAAAGACAATATTGCATAGATTATAGAACTTCAGCCTGCAATTTAATTATGATTTTAACCAGTGCGATTGACTAATTACAGTATGTATTATCACACGCTTTGATCTTAGTAAATAAAATACCTATAATAAAAACAAAAATAATGGTAAGTAAATGTTAATAACACAACAATTCATCTAAGCAAGACATATGTCAATTAAATCAAGGCATTCAAAGTAGTAAATAAGATTTACCTGAATGTGAGATCAGATTGATTGACCCTCCATTCAATCGTCTAATCAAAATGTGTTTTTTTTACTTGCCAAGACTCACCCAATAGCTGACTCATCCATTCCTTGGATGGACACTTGCATTGATAAGTAATCTTTGTTTTCTTCAAAATATTACATAAACCAAACAAATGTGTAAACTAAGAATGGAATAAACCAACTAAGATGCACATCTTTGGAGCCTGTGGTGGGTTTCATAGCACTATTGATGTCAGATTTTATATTGGACTTACATGCTCTTGACAACTCCAAGCTATCAATTAACCATTCACCACTAGATAGTGGTTGAAATGGAACATGCTGCAATCTCTAGCTTTCTACTACATACAATGAATTATAAAAAAAGATATATTGAGTTGCAAGTTGACTTGTAGAGTTATTATTATAGATCAAAGAACCTATGTCTTCATGCCAAACATGTATCTTACCGCTCAAACATTTCACATTTTGCCATTCATGCAATGTTGATGGATATAGAGCTGTGAGTAAAACAAGATTGAATTAGAACACTGCAAAGATTTTTAAAAACAACTCTGATGCAAAAGAATAAACAATGATAAAATTTAAAAGCTTACTATTTTTTTTATAATTTGTAATGTAGTTCTTATTGTGTATAGAGATTTGTTTGTGTATAAACATGTTGGATCAACACTTCTGTTACTATACTTGTTCCATTAAATACTTTTCTAAACTCTAAAATTCTACATTTCCAATGTTTGCTAGGGTTTACAACATCCCTACGCCTGACCTTGAAACTCCCTCAAGTACTTGGGTGCATCAAAATCCAATCCAACTTAAAGTACTTATCACAAATCCAATTACTGCCACTATCTTTCCTATTGAAGACCCCCACTACAAGTATGTTATTGATGTTTTTCCTTTGTGAAGATATCTATGATAACCAAATAGAAAAGTTACCTATCAACATGTATATAATTTGTAAATTTTCTCTCCAAAAGAAATGAAATTTAAATGGAGTAATTAAAAAAAATTATACCTGTAATTCTTTTCACAAAGAAGCCTAGAGATGTTGAACGACTTATAACAAGACCATTGTTCCTTCACTGACAAATTCCTCGAGTACAAAAACAAAAGAAATATGGAGTCAAAGCATACATATAGCTTACATAGGCTTTGTCCAAATGAGTTGAAACTTAACCATGGAGCAACAGAAAAAAGTGGCAATATACATATGGCTCTCTTTGCAAAGAAGCCCAAAGATGTTGAAGAAGTTGAGTTTTAAAAAATCATTGTTCTCCACCCTCGAAGACTCTGGGAGTAAAAAAAAAGGAAAACTCAGTATGCATATAGCTTGCATACATTTTGTCCAAATGAGATAAAATTTAACTATGGTGCAGCAAAAAAACAAGACAACATACCTGTAACTTTGTTTACAAAGTTACAAAGAAACCGTAAGATGTTGAAGAAGAAGTTGAGTGTTCAAAAGATCAAATGTTCTTGACTGTAAGAGACTCCTAGAGTACGAAAACAAAAGAAATTACATGTCAGAGAATGCACATAACTTGCACAATTTTTGTCCGAACAAGATAAAACTTTACCATAGAACATCCATGGAAGAGAACAATATACTATAAAGCTTTGTGATGAAAATTTTAGGGCTTTGGTAGAACAAGATCTACTCTCACAAAACATGTGAAAGTAACTTTGTGTTTGTGTAGAGGAAATGAAATTTCATAGGGTTACGGATAGGTCAAGCAACAATGAGGCTGTAAGATTTCGTCAGGAAAGAAGAAGTGGGGAAAGAGATATGATAAATTTGAGTTCCGCCTAAGAAAGAGGGGGAAAGGCTAAAAAGGGGATAAATAAAAAGTCAAACATAAAAAAAAAGAAAATAAAAATTTGAGTCACAAACTTCTAGGAAGTGTCAGCATTGTATTCCGCCCATTTTTCCTTATTTTATTGATGAGGAAAGATTTGGGCCAAGATATGGGTAGAAGATTCATGTTACACAAATCTGGAATCGCCGCTCTCTCATTGGTTAGGCCTATATTTCTTTATTCACTCCTTAAGGGGCAAAAAAGAGAGTCCATATTTCTCCTAATGATACAATGCTACAAATCCCTCGATTAGGATGTTGTAAGAGATCCTTGAAAATGTATTTCTAAGTATATCTATTGATACTCTATGTTTGTTGGATCTAAGAATTCACCACAACTATACAAATTCTATTCTTCCTCATGTTATCAATATACCATGATTGAATATCCCTATCTTTGTTCTTTGGCAAAGCCCGTGTTGTCTTAAAACCCAATAATTTTGTATGGCTCCCATATCTTCTTTCTTGTTGCCATTTGAGTCACTTACTTTTGCATTCAATTGAAGAGTCTAACCATGT
This sequence comes from Lygodium microphyllum, assembly GCF_053477565.2. Classification (NCBI taxonomy): domain Eukaryota; kingdom Viridiplantae; phylum Streptophyta; class Polypodiopsida; order Schizaeales; family Lygodiaceae; genus Lygodium; species Lygodium microphyllum. The sequence goes on along the minus strand of NC_141162.1, from coordinate 124,545,611 downwards.
GTTGTGTTATCACAGTGAGGTTCAACATCACGATAGTAGTCTTCGACTAGGTGAAGATGTGATAGAAGATGAGAACCCATTGTGTTAGGGTTGAACACCTACAGCACATGCATGAGAGAGAGAGAGAGAGGACAATGCCATAGATAGGGTAAGAGAGAGACAAAGAGAGGTAGAGAGAATGATGCCACATATAGGGTGAGGGAGAGAGAGAGAGTGTGTGTGTGTATGTGCTTTAGTATATGTGTGTGCACCTTCCATTTGCATAACTAAAGAAGAATGTGAGAGGAGTGATGGAGGACCAGTCCTCTAATATCACTCAATTTTAGTAGAAGAAAAAGAATGTGGAAAAACAAAAGATACCTCAAGCTTTTCCCTCTTTTAGAGTCTTCAAACTTATCTACGCAGACCACTTGAGAAGTTTTATCAACAATGACACCACTTTTTAGTATTGCCCAACCATACTCTCACCCAACTACATCTTACCACCTTCAACCATTAATAGCCATAAAAAGGAGCATCCATTTCCCATGTAAACAAGATTCAATGGATCCTTTTGAAAACTTATGTTATATAGACCTTGTGTATAAATACCCTTTCAAAGTTGCAAATGCTACACGGTTTTCTCAACTAGTCCTAGAAAGTTAGCAATGTATTATTCATGTTAGCTTCTCTCAATGTTTTAGATTTTAGTTTTAGAGAAAGTTTGTTAACTAATAGCTACTAGCTAGGAATTTAAATTTTCAAAAATTTTATGTTTGAAGAATTAAAACATAAGAATAAAAATCATTCATAACATGTAATACAATGATACTTAGTTACTACTCGTGAGTCACAAGTCACTAGTACTAAGCCTCAACTTACAATGTTTTATGTACCATACAACTAGTAAAATGAAAGGAAACTTGTATCTTTTGGCATGTCAAATAACATGTATATTTTCACACAACATGTTGTGATGATAGGAAAATGTAGATCTTTAACTTCTTGTATTTTGTCATGTTATTTTTCAAAAACCTTATTTTGAGAAGAAAAATGGTCTTTGATAGGAAAAGCAATTGTCAAATTTAGGCTCTTCACCCTATGTTGCATGTATCCCATAAACATTCTTATTTTATTTGCAAGTTGCAAATGGTGACTTTTCTAGAAGAAAACATCATTCTTGACAAATCACTTCCCTTATGATTTCATTATGTTGCATTCTTTTAGATGTCATCTATCTTTACAAGGTAAGATGGTGAGGCCTATAAGAAGTTTGGATTTGACTCTTTCATGACATATAATTTTTCATTGAATTCATCAAACATTACAAACTCTTTTTCATAATGCATGTAAGGTCTTTGAATAATCTTATTCATTGTTCTAAGGTTATGATGCTTTATCAATAACTAGTAATCCTTTTCATAACCATTCCTTAGAGGTTGCACATAGTGACCTCCATAGATAAGATGACACCAATCTTGACAACAAATTGCTCTTATTTTCCTTTGGTTCTATTAAACATTGATTATTTTTCTATAGGTCTGCTTAAAACTTTCAATTGCAGTTACGATGGTCTTTGGGTAAGGTCATTCATTTAAACATCTTGTAGATCTTTCTAGTGAATCCCTTCTAGGAAAGTTTTTTTTTCACTTGTAATAAAATCACACTATTTATGTGCTCTTTGGGGCTTTCTCTACTTGTTTGAGACCATAAAAGGATGCACCACAAGTATTAAATACCTATATGAATTATTACATGACACATCTAGTCCACTTGCTTGATGATCCTCATGTAATTATTATCTTCATTGCTTCTTATTCTCTTTCTTTGCCTTCATGTTGGTTAGAGCATTATCTACACTTCATCTCCTTTTCTTCAAAGTGCACTTTTTGTCTCTTTCTCAAAAAGCACATCTTTCAATTTTAAATGCTAGATGAAAACTAGTGAAGCTCTGTTCCTTAATCAAAAAAACCATTTCAATGTTCAAAGCAATTATCTTATTTAGCAAAAATTTCCCCTTCTTCATACAACACTTTTTGATTGTCAGAAATCACTTTTTCATGTTTAAATCATTTACATGAATAATACAACCTCTCTCTTTCCTGATCCTTATTATGGTTCAAGGCATCTCCATAGCATATATACGCACTTTGTCTTCCACAGGTAGCACTTTCTCTTGTTTGAGGGATACTTTCCTGTGTTAAGATACTTCATGTTTTTGAAGAGCACCTTTTCTTCTTTTGAGAATAATTTTTCATGTCCTTGCATATCAACACACATAGAGAAGCAATTATCTTTTTTGATAAATACTTTATGTTATGCAAAGCAATGATCTTGTGTAGGAAAGAAAGCATTTAGTAACATAAAATATACTTTTTTTTTTCAAATGAGACCATGTTTTTATTTGTAAAAGTACTTTTTTCTATTTTAGAAAGTGTTATTCTATCTTAGAAAGCACTCGACTATTTCAAAAAGTAGTTGTTTAAATCAAAAATCATATTTTTAATTTTGAAAATCCTATTCTATTTTCGAAAGGACCTTTCCACTTATGAAAGTACTCTTATATATCAAAAAACACTTTTCCATTTTTAATAAAATTATTTTCTTCTTTATATTTTTGAAAAGTAATTTTCTATATTAAAAGCATTTTTCTATATCTAAAAGAAAATTTTACATGTCTAATTTGTTTAAAAAATATGTGAAATTCCTTTTTCTATATCAAAATTATGTTTTCTATCTTCGAAAGCACTTTTCTATATTTGAAGGCAAATTTTTATATTTTAAATCATTTTTCTATATTCCAAAACACTTTTCTACTCAAGAAATGCTTTTTTATTTTTAAAATAACTTTTATTTTTTCAAAAGTATGTTCCTATTTCTAAGAGCAATTGTCATTTATTTTAAATATTAGAGAGCTTATCTATCTTTAAAATTAATATTTTCCAATTTTGATCTACTTTTCAATCTATCTATAGTAAATTCAATCATAGCGACAACTTTCTCTTAGAGATATCTACTCACGAAGACTTATTATTTTTCAAACAACATATATAAAGTAAGTTCTTTTTTGCATTTTTGCATATGTAGGCAGATCTTTCTAAGGGATTTAAAAGGTAACGTATCCCTATATTCAAATCCCTTTGAGATGTTTTGGGGGATTTGAAGCCATACTTTGAACAACAATTGAAAGACATGATGTATATATGTTGTTGCATTGCTCATCTCCAAATGATGTTTTGAAGCATACTTTTGATTTTATGCACCAATGGCTTCATGGTACAAGCTGCATATGTGTATGTCCTCTATATGCCAAGGTTGCACAGCCTTCAACTTGTATAGTAGGGAAATATATTTAAAGTAGAGTCATATCTCTCTAGGAGTCTTTACTTTTCCCTAAAATTAAAGGGTCTAGATTTCATGATAGAAAATGAATTTTTGGAACTTATTATTAATGTGGCACTAACAAATTAGCTTTGTGCCCGATGGAGACTAGCAATACATCATTCTTGTTATTAGTTAGGGGATTTCAAGACATAGAATTTGGAGTTAATGAGAGTAATAAAAAGAAGGAGAGGAAAGATCTCTAAGCATTGCAAATGGGATGTCCAAAATTCATGCCCCAATCTAAAAGGGAAAACCAAAAGCTTCATTGTTCATAGCTTTATCTATAAGTGGCAAAGTTAGTACTTTAAATATTTCTAACAAGGTTTCTTAATAATATACTAGTTTTAAAGGATTGACTTTGCAAAGAACTATTCCTTCAAATAATAGAATGAAATATAATCTATGCACTAGTACTATGACCAGGTCACAATATTGATACATGAAAGTTTTGTTCGTGACAATGAAGATGTAAAAAAGAATTATTACTTATAAATCTCTGATGAAAAAACCCATGAGATATTGTTTATCCAACACTGTTTCCTTTTTCATGAAAGTAATTATAATATCAAGGGCATGAGTTGAAATGTCATTAGGTGTGCTTCAATGGCTCTGTAGCGCAATTCAAGGCAAAATGTCTATTCTATTTCGTGACAAGGTACTTTGCTATGAATGGTCTAGAGATGTTACTGATTCATCCATGCTCAAGACACAACCAAAAATAGAGAGCATGATGGTGCAAGTGCTATGATAAACTAGGAGTTAACACATGAATAGCTTAAACAAACTAGATGCATGCTAAAAAGACTTTGAATTACATTACTTTCTTGATGGAAAAGTTTTGTAAAAATGACATGTATAGGGTTTTTTGAAAGGTCAAGGTAGGTAAATTGGATAGATAAACTCCATGGGTTTGGAAGTGCATACGAGGTCTTAATCTATGCATTCTATGAATGGATATTCATCCATTGACACAATTTCTATAAGATGTTGAGCACTATCCTGCTTCTATAATTAATATATGGGAAAGTGTTAGAGATGATCCATGGTGCTCTAAGTTGGAAGGCCCTCATTGTGAGGAGAAGCCATGTGAAAGCCCGATAAACATTGGTTGGGTCTTGACTTGTATGTCAAATAAGGTCTATGTGATCAAATGGCAAAAAGTTGACCTTTTTGGATCTAGCCTTTGGGCTAGATAGAGTACTTATACTAGTAGCAGCTTGAGGCATAATATATCCAGTTGTGGAGTATGGGAGTTATTAGGGACAACTAGTTTGTGGTTCGGGGGCCGTGGAAGCAGTCCCTTGCTGGGGGATTTGAGGGGGCCTGCAGCCCCTTGACAAGGGTCCGAAGGCAATGCTACCGATCTAATGGTAAAGCATATATTCCCTAGAATATCTCTTGGCTAACCAGGAAAGGTTTATAATGTGGTCGAATAGGCTACCTAGACTTCCTTGTCAAGCTATAATCTCTACTGTGTCTAAGTTCCTCCAGCTAGCTTTAAGTTCTTCACCTATCATATGTATTTATCACCATTTAAGCTTCATAGTGGAAGGGCATGGGTAGAAAAAACCATATTTTTAATAATTCATTTGAGATTAAAGAAGTTTTTAGTCTTCTCATATTTGATTTGTATTCTTTACTCCTTGCTCAAATTCTATCCTCTATGCCATGTAAATTTTACATGCTATCAAATTCTAAGCGACTCTAAGGCATGAAGAGTATACGAGAGCCAAGGACTTCAATAAAGAAGAGGAAAAATGTCATCTACTAGGTTAGATAGCAGTGATAATGCCTGAACTAGTGGTTCTAATGTACCAACAATTCAAACACTAAGAATTCATCTACCAATCTTCAATGAAGACAAGTTAGATGGTATAAACTACACTTTATGGAAATTTAAAATTACAACTACCCTTGATGCTTATGAGATTCTGGAGATGGTATTGGGGACTCATCTAGAATCACAACCCTATCCCAACTAAAAGAAGATTTTAAAGGCTATTTTTGAAGTGACAAAGAGCTCGGGAGGCCGTCAAAGACCAAATTTTCATGCAAAATGAAACGGTTGTAGATCAATGAGCTACAGTTTTCCTACATGGAGTTTGATGCCAGGAAGCCAACGCAAGTCTCAGTTTGTCGATCGGAGTTCATTTAACCCCCCTCCCTTTTAATCCCAACAAGATTTCATGTTATGAAGTAGTTACATGATCGAGAAGTTGGAAAGTGCACCATGATGGCTAGGTTTATAGATTTCGACATCACGAAGTCAATCGTCCAAACAGATCTCAAATTTGAGCGCATTTGCCCTCTCAAATTTAAAAAAAACACTTCGACGAAAGTGTGAACACAATAAAGGGAACCAATTCTTTTGAAACAAAGCTTAAATATATAAATGAAGAAACACATCTTTTCATGATCTGTGGGGGGGAGGCGGGGCACTGTTTTTTTTCGATGCTCCCAAATTCCAGATTTTTTAATGCTATTCTAATCTGCAACCATCAGAGGAATCATCAGGACAGCATGCTCCACCATTTTCTCACTTCCTATCACTTTGAGATCATCAAAGTTGATGCACTATTTAGCATGATCTTATTTAGTCGTTCTCTCTCCTCTCTTCTTTCTCCTCTTGTGGATTGTTCTTAAGGATCAATGTGAAAGAGAGAGGGATGGGCTGAGATGGACGTTTTTTGTCAATTAATGACACCAGAGTGGAAAGAGATGTGAATCAGAGTTGGACAGATTGTCAGCATTTGTGGAAGATCATCAGCGAGCCTCCAACATCGAGAAACGTGTGACACAATGAGTGGTTTTATGAGAAAAATGTAGATTTTATCGTTTTATGATGAATTCTTATTTGAAATGGTTAGTAATGCTTGGATTTGATTGCCAATCCTCGGTTTGATCAATTATTTTGAAAGAATCATAAAAAAATGAGTCGTATGATAATTCTATGCAAAACACACAAAACTTGAGACTAAGTGATTTAAGGAAAAATATGTGGTTTTTGGATTTTTTGTACGTATTTGCTATTCCTATGGAATGAAACATGCTTTAAAAATCATTTTTAATGACAATGGTAATTATCAAAATTTTTCTATGAATAAATAGAAAAGAATAAAGAGAAATTAAAAATTTTAGGTTTTTTATATCATAAAAATAAGAAAAAATAATATTAATGTTTGTGGATATATAATAGAGCTGAAACATGAGGTTTACCCATAGTTCAACAGCCCTATCTTTTTGTTAGAGTGAGTTCTTATCACTTTCAATAAAGAAAAATATATAAAATACCATGCCTTACACTTATCAACTCATGCAAAATTTTAAACGATAGGGGATAGGGGGTTGTTGAGTGGTTGAAGTACATTAAATATTGATGTTTCATGCTACATATCATATAGAGTTTGTGGTTGTTAAAAATTGAAAGGGACTAGTAGCACGAGCAAGCTCGGTGCTAGCCCTAAGCAACAAAGTACTCGCGTAATAGAAAGAAAATCATGAAAATAATTGTCTTAGCACTTTCACAGTGCTGATTTTCAATGAATATTTGTTTGAGCATGATGGTCATATTCACACTTTCATTGATGCACCTGATGGTATTGTATCTTGGATGCATAGCACCTATTTGTATGAATGATGACACGACGCTGAGAGTGTGAGGTATCCCAAGATGTAGGGCTAGTTATTCGGTTCCTTGGGAGTTATTTGGTGAGGTTTATCTATCATCTCCTAGATCATTTAATTGAAAGAGTGAACTTTGTTTGGAATGTGTTTTATGTTCACGGCACATCTTGGGGCCAATCCTTGAGGTGTAGGAGATCTATAGTGGAGCCATGGTGATCAACCAAGAGGTGCTCCATGTGTGTGTGCTATGTGGTGTATAACACTAGTATGTTTAGGGATTCCCTTTGAGGAGTGGGGAAAGAATCATTCGTTGTTGGACTACAAAAACGTACAAACGCAAGGTATTTGATGCTCCTACTGTGAGGCCATGTGGGGTGGTTTTAGGTGAGTGGTAGAGGCACGGCTAGTGCCTTAGAGCTAGTGTTGGGTCCGTTTTGGGTCTTGACACCAACCCATCAAATTCAAGTGTTATTATTTTTCCAAATGCAAATCCTCTATGGGGTTGGAAATAAAGAAATGCTGATGCATTGTGTGCCTTAGTTACAAGCTGTTTTGACCTTCATTTAGCATACAACCAAGGCATTAGAGGGCTGGGATATATTGACGAGTCAATATAAGTGTGAAATTAAATAAGAATTCAGAACCTCGAGAATCCACTCACAGTAGAGAAGTTTGTTGAAGAAGGGACATCTGATGCATTCATCACTTGCATCAAGAATCTACATGACCAAATGACTAGCATTGTGTTACAGAAGACTAATGAGGAGTTAACTTGAAGCTATCTTCAAAAATTTCCATCAAAGTTTGATGGATTGGTAACTTAATTTCCTAAACAGCTAAGTGAGATTGCAAGCTTTAATGTTTGGGAAATTTTATGCACTACTAATAGAGGAGGAGTTTCTGCTTAAACCATGAGAAGGTAGCAGTAGTGGAGATGTTGCATTCTCCACTAATGTGAAAGGAAAAGGTGGTTCCTCTACTAATGCAAGTGTAGATTATCATATCAAGAAGTTTGATAAAAAGAATGGCACTCTAAAGACTAAAGGGAAGGAGATAGCCAATATAGATGAGGAGTTATAATTCATGGTGGCCATTGAGGTGTATCTCTTGGTGCAAGAAGTATCTTCCCCACTGACTCATGGATATTGGATAGTGGTATCTCTTATCACATAAAGAAAGGCCTATACACAACCTTTGCAAAAATCTATCATTGTGATGGTTGCAGATCATACAAAATTCCCTATTAAGGGCACAATTATTATTTCCTTTATTGCTACAAATGGTAAACTCAAAAACATTTCAAATTTATTGTATATTTTAGAGATTAAGAGAAATGTGTTATCAATTACTTCCATAACTAATCTTGGCAATGAGGTGAGATTTACTTGATAGGTGCCAAAAATATTGATAGTATTGGCAAAGTTGTCAAATTGGAAAAATAAAATACTGGAAGAAAGAAATTAGAGTGGGAAATTTAGCCTTTAGGATGAAAATACAAGGGCTAAAAGAAATTAATTGGCTTTTTTCAAAGAATGCATGTTCATTAAAGCTTAACTCAAAATAAAATGATCAAAAAATAGGGAAAAATAAGAAAGCTACATACTAGGGTCGCTCTTTCCTCTCTCTCCCACATATCTATATAAACTCTCACTTTTGGAAAAATAACCAGGGATTCTGAATGAGAGAGGATAAATTGACTGATGTTTGTAATCTAGAAAAAGAGAGGATCCTAAAGATGTAATCAATTTGTGAGGAGGTGCTCTATAGAAGACATAATCTTCCTTGACATCTCTAGATTTTGGCACCTATTTTGTTGCTCTAGACTTTTATATTAACCCAACGCTTCATGTTACATGAGATTTTAAGGATACTTATACCATCTTTCAAGTCATAGCTACTTATCTAGTCTCCCTTTTTGTGAACTAAGCTTGATAAATAATTCAAAGCTTGAAAAAATTTTAAATTCTTAAAAAAAAGTGAATGTTATTCTATAATTGCTTTGTCGTTGGCAATAAAAAGCTATATTTAAGAGGCCATTCATGCACGAATGCTCATGCTCCAACTAACAATGGATCCATCGCTAAAGATAATGCTTATCCTAAATCTAAAGCACAACTAGAGGAGGTCGTGGAACCCACACAACTTGAAATAAGAGTGCTTTCATGGCACCCTAAAGTTTCAGTGGTCTCATGTAGTAATGGGCAATCTAATAAAGATAATTAGGTTCAAGTAATTTATAGTCCACTAAATTTACTATAAATTTTTCTTTTAAAAATCCCGTCTTATGTTTACTAAAGTATGTAGATATCATATATAGTAGATTTAAAGAAATAAACTTGAAATGAAGAAAAAATATATGTAGAATTGTCAATTGGCCTTTATAAATTGTATTGATTGTACATTGAGTAAAGAAAATAAAAAAAAAACACTTAAATAGACCTTATAATGGTATGTTATTTTTAGGAATGTGACATTGAAAGTGAAATGATTGTTCTCATCCAGGCATGGTTAGAACATGTTTAACAATATTACACGTGGCAAGTTATTTCTTGCCAAGTTAGAACCCAAATGGAATGGTCCTTATAAGATTTTCCATATAGAAAAGAATGACTCTACAACCCTTTTAGAAAATTTGCAAGGGGTGGACTTTAACAATAAATTAAACTTTAATAAGTTGAAGCCCTATTATGTGTAGGGGATGATGTCGATTTTGGTACCTTTGCAAGTCTTCCAAGATCTAGCTTAAATTTGTAGTAGGTACTAAGGCAATCGGATGGGAAGAATCATTCCTTATCTTGAACATTCGTATTTAGAGCAATGTTACCACCAAGGTCGGGTGATCTGGTGGGTTAAGGGTTATCATATTATTGAGGGGAAAGATGGATCTTTCACTTAGAATATTAAGGTCTACTGGCACCATTGTCATAGGATTCTAATTACCATCCCTATTGAGTTTAGTGATGAAGGAGGGATTGTACATGTTATACAAATTCCTCTCTCTTAGCTCAACGTCAACCACCATAAGTACAAATAGGCTAATTGGTATAGTGTGGCCCGTCAATGAAGCATGGTTCTATACTTTATATTTTAATGGAGCTTTCTGAGGGTCCACTAAGTATGTGATAATAGATATGGTTATTAAAGACCCCCAACGTAGAGTCGTTATGAAAATGGGAGCTTATTTATATACCTCTTTTACTAATAACATGGCAGAATACAAGGCTCTAATCATGGGGCTAAATATAGATCAATGTGGTAGTATCCACCATTTATTGGTGAAAGGCCACTCATTGTTAGTGATCAACCAATTGAATGGCACTTATAGTATAAATGATCCAATTCTGCAGATTTATGATCGTGATGCAACCTTGGATATATTTGAGATTTTTGAGATAGTACCTTGTCAATTGGTTTCTCGTCAATGGAATCGCATTGCGGATTCATTGGAAAATTATGCCTTTGTTGAGGATATATTTCTCAATTGTGGTCTTGAAGGGTTATTAGAATTGCTCAATCTTATTAGCTAGGGCTACTGTCAGGATTGCTTGTTGCTGATGTGTCTTGTTATGGCAACCGATGGTTAGTATGGGTGATGATTTAGGTAGAGATTGACAATCTTTCTATTCTTGCATGGACACATAGGATCATTCAAGGACATATTCATAGGAAACCCCTTCTCATTTATACAAGGGGACTAGCTAATAATTTGATGCATTTGATAGGGACCTAAGTAGCCCATCCCCTTGGTCCAGTGTTGTATTTCAATATGCAGATTTATGTGGGGGCCAAGGGTTTATTTTTCAGCCCATAGGATATTGAATGGTGTGCTGTATGGTTACATTTCATAAGGTCAAGAGGGCCATTTATTTCATAGTAAAATTCTTTATTTCATTAGGCCAAGAGAGCCATTTATTTTGTAGTACATTGTTTGATTTCATAAGGCTAGCAGGGCCATATGTAATTTTGGTGCAAGTGCAGTTATTGGTTTCTTGTCTTAGTGATGTATTAAATAGATTCAATGGAGTACTTTGAGGGAGCCTCTTGCTACACAGAAGCTTCCTATAGTCACATCCAAGTGATGCCCTTTGTGCTATGTATGCTTACATGCTTGTGGGAAATTTTCTTCTTTTGGGGACCGGCAAGTCAAGGCATAAAGTCCTAGGGTTTGGTTTGGTATTCTTGGAAGAGGTCTGAGCAATTTTTTGCCTCTTGTAAAGATATTATTGGGCACTCTAAGAGCCATTTTTGTGAGTAGTTCTAGTAACCCTATTCTAGTAGTCTATAAGGCAACTATTTCTAAGAGTTTCTACTAGTTGTGAGACAGATAGAGAAGCCTACTAAATTTACAAAAAGATATAAAGCAATGAATATATCTAAAAATTTATATATAAAATATGAAGGTGTGTAAAAAGGGATTCTAACCCCTAAACTAAGAAAATAAAAGAAAGAAAAATTCAAAGAGAAGAAGATCATTGCCTTGCAAAGGCCTGATTGGTTTTGTGGGGATGAGTTAGACTTAGTGCCTTGTCTTCCTAAGGTTGACATTTAACCGAAAATGAGAATTAATAAGGATGATTGGAGTAACAATAAAATTGAGAAAAAGAAAAAGTATTTAGTGTCACCCTGTAAGAGCTTGGTAGATACTTATGTGCCGAGACACGACTTGAGATGGATGCCTTATTCTCCTTGGGTCACAATACGCTCAACTCCCTTCTTTTTATACACCCGAGTATCATGTATTAAAGTATTAAAAAGTGATAAATAAAAAGTATCTAAAAATAAAATACCAAGCTATAGGACTTCTCGTCTAGTAGGAGCTCCTCGTCCAGTTTTGTAGGTCCTCTAGGCAGGTTAGACCACCACTTAGGATGACTCCTTTGATAGTTCTTTTTCACGCGATCTGTGTGGGAGAAATTGACTAGCGACCAGCTTTGGATCTCTGCTAGACTATACTTGGTCTATCCCTTGTGGATGTTAGAATGCATGGATCTAGAGTATGGCTATGGTGGATGGAAGAGAATGATAACATTGAGTTAGAGACAATGACTTTCACACAAGTGAATTAGGTTCCAAGATGGAAGCTTGTACTCATAAACACAATCTTGTGTATGTGGACAATGACACTGATTGAAATGAAAATAAGTACAATGACATTGCATTCAAATGATAAGCTAAGTACAATGCTTTATAATATTTTGGGTAGGTAGCACTTTTCACTACTATGCTTATGGGATTCAATCCCTTCTGTTGGATTGCTTGCATTTCCCTTGGCCCAACTGCTCCTCAATCACAATTACCAGAAAGGCACAAAGTGTATAGAGGCTTTAGTGAACAACCACCTACAAAATGTGGGCGCACCACAAACATGATAATGAGCCAAAGGCTATCACAAACAAAGATAAGTGTGGGTAGCAAAAACATGGTGGACATCCAGAGGCTATAACAGGGGCTTCACAAAGTGTATAGAGGCTGTAATGCCAGGTTACATGAGGAGTTTACAAGCTTATGAAAAGAAACATTAGAGCAAGGTTATACAAGGCTTCAAAGAAGTCTATCAAAGTAGTGTGAATAGAAAGACTTGTGAGGCTTGTCCTTTTGCTCTTGATGGTCTTTTTCTTCTTCTGCTTCTTCATGTCCATGGTCTTCTTCTTCTTTCACAGCTGCAAGATAGACCTTTTGATGCCTTTCTTAGGCATGACATAACTTTTTAGTATGTCTAGTTCTTTTGCAAAAATCACAAACTAGACGGTCCTTTTGCCTTTATATTTACATACAACACTTGTTCATCCTTAGAGGTACTTGGATCTTCTTTGTTTTTTATCTTCTTTTCTTATTCTAACAAAGATGCTTGAATGTCAATAAGTTTAGGATTTGGCATGTTGATTAAAGTAGTAGAGACATTATCATAATCTAGAGGTGGCATACATTTTAACATTTAAACACATATGCATCTATCTTCATCCATTTTAATATTGATCCTTGCAAGTTGGGTTAAGAGACTTTCCATGTAATTCAGATGTGTTGTAAGAGATATGTTAGGTTTCATGTCTAGTCTGAAAAATTCAATTAACAAACGATACTACTTTCAAGATTTTGACTATGGACCAAATAGAGTATCCAATTTTTTCCAAGTGTCATGAGATGTGTTAGAGGTATCCACATGGTGGATATAGTTGCCTTTCTTCATCAAGATGACCTTTATGCATATTCGCCAGGTATAAAATCTGACTCCTTTGACATGTCAGAAAGTCTTTGCCCATGCTAGAGTGACTAGAAAAATAGCAAATCAGCACCAAAAACTCTAAAAAATGAGTCGATTTTAGTTGTATCAAGAGACACAAGCAAGATAGACCTTTTGAAGCCTTTCTTTTGGCATGATATAACTTTTTAGTATGTCTGATTCTTTTGCAAAAATCACAAACTAGATGTTCCTTTTGCCTTTATATTTACATACAACACTTGTTCATCCTTAGAGGTACTTGGATCTTCTTTGTTTTTTATCTTCTTTTCTTATTCTGACAAAGATGCTTGAATGTCAACAAGTTTAGGATTTGGCATGTTGATTAAAGTAGTAGAGACATTATCATAATCTAGAGGCGGCACACATGTTAACATTTAACCACCAATGCATCTATCTTCATCCATTTTAATTTTGATCCTTGCAAGTTGGGTTAAGAGACTTTCCATGTAATTCAGATGTGTTGTAAGAGATATGTTAGGTTTCATGTCTAGTCTAAAAAATTCAATTAATAAACCATACTTTCAAGATTTTGACTATGGACCAAATAGAGTATCCAATTTTTTCCAAGTGTCATGAGATGTGTTAGAGGTATCCACATGGTGGATATAGTTGCCTTTCTTCATCAAGATGACCTTTATGCATGTTCGCCATGTATAAAATCTGACTCCTTCGATATGTCAGAGAGTCTTTGCCCATGCTAGAGTGACTAGAATAATAGCAAATCAGCACCAAAAACTCTAAAAAATGAGTCGATTTTAGTTGTATCAGGAGACAAGGAATGGTTGTGATAAATAGTATCAAGAGATGCTAGTTGAACTGAGTTGATGAGCTTGAATCCTTCAAATCTTCATAGATCTTCCCCTCCTTGCTAGTTTAATGGGAAAATCTTGTTGAAAACTTACTAAATAATTTATCAAAGGGGTAGGAACTTGGTTCAAGTGGTAGAAGTAAAAAAATATAGTGTTTTATTAGCTTCGACCCAAATGGCTATGGCTTCCTATTTAGGGTTTTTACGAAAGGGCCTGATTTTTTACTTATTGTAACTCATAGAGATGACCATTTTGAAAAACCTTTTGAGTGGGAGAGAGCTTAGATATAGAGCTTCCAAAGCCCTATGATCTTGGCGGGAATGACACCGGTATGGGAAGAGTAGGTTGTAGAAACAAGCACAGGCACAGAATAGTAACGATGATGAATTTGTGCTATGCTAGGCTCAGAGCATGACAACAATGATTTTTGAAGTGATAGGAGGTTGCTTCCTAAGTAGGAAAAGAGGTTCATAAAAGGAAATTTGGTGAGATATGCCATGATTTGAGAGATATGAAAGCTCCAAGCAGGGTAGGTGTAAGCTGGCTATGGTTGCCATGAAGGTAGGTAGTGTAGGTGATGTTGGAGATGAAGTCAATCACTTGGACTGAGCTGCACATAGATGAAGAGGAGTTAAGAGAAGAGATTCTAGAGCTGAGACATGCTCACCATGGATGTGATACCATGTTAGAATGCATGGACCTAGAGCACGGCTATGGAAGATGGAAGAGAAAGAGAAGACTCGTGATAACATTGACTTAAAGACAATGACTATCACACAAGTGAATTAGGTTCCAAGATGGAAGCTTGGACTCATAAACACTATCTTGTGTGTGTAGACAATGACACTAATGACTAAAAGGACAAAAAGTATAATGACATTGCATTTAAATGATAGGCAAGTACAATGCCTTATAGTCTTTTGGGTAGGTAGCACTTTTCACCAAAGTGCTTATGGGATTCAGTCTCTTCTCCTGAATTTTTTGCATTTCCCTTGGCCTAATTGCTCCATACAAAGAGGCTACACTGGGTGATTGCCTAATTCTCAATAATGGATCTTCATGCCTTGATTTTGTTAGGGGGTAGAGTAAGAGATTTGTTTGTGGTTTGTTGTGTATTTTATTTGAAGCAGCTTGATGCTGTTTATGGTTTCTGTATGCGTAGATCAACTCATAAATTTGGCAAGCTAAGTCGCCTTATCTCATGGTCTGTAATGAGAGCAAAATTTTATGACTAGAAAAGAGTGAGAAATGTGCCAAATTTTGTCGATTTGAGGTGAACTCATATTAGAGAATTTGGGAATCTCCCAAGTCTCACTTTCAAATAGGGGGTAAAGATTTGGCCATGTGGCTAAATCTTAACCCATGCTTCAAAGTCGGACTTGGAAAGACAATCTATATAGTAATTAGGGTAGACTCAACTTTCAAGTAAGGGGACAAGATTTGACCATGTAGCCAAATATTAACTATATTGGGAATTCCCAAACTATATGAGAATTTTCCAATTTCCTAATATAGTGTTGGTGGAAATTGAAACATGTTGGAAGCAGCACATGTAGATTCAATAATTTTAAGGAACCGTAGAAGGAGAAATTTAAAATCACTTCTAAGGATAGACTTCATAGTAGGCCGTAGATATTTAATAATTCTTTTAGGAGCTAGAATAGAGTGAAATAAGTTTCATGCCCTCTAGGACTTCAAGATGGTCATGTAGAAATTTTTAGACTTTAAATTGGATGCCAAAAGTTGGATTTTCTGATAATTCATGGTGAAAATCTTGTTCATATGGGATGAAAATTTGTTTGAAGCTTAGTCGCAATGTGTTTAAGGGATGTGAAATATAAAGTACACAATTTGTATCTGTGTGTGTACGTTATTAATTTTTAAAATCCCAAATATGTGTTTTAAGTAGAAGAATGATGTTTTTTTTGAATTTCAAGTAATCAAATCATGTTCATATGTGATAAAGTTAAATGTGATGATAGTCAATTTAAAAAAACCTTTTATATCAAGAAAATAAACAAAAATACTTTAAAAATACAATTTTAGATCAAAAAATAGGAAAAAAAGTTTTTTTTTTGCATCCAAAAAGTTATAAAAAATTAGAACTATGTTTATGCAAGTATAACAGAGATAATGTATGAGGATCAGCCTTGGTTTACTCCCATTTTTATGTTTTACTGTATATTTATCACTTTTATTATAAAGAAACATACATTGAATGCCGTTTTAATCTACCCATCGAATGTAAAACTTTAAATAGTAGGAGAAAGGGATTGTGGTAGTTAATTTTCATTTGAATTCTGATTTTGTGCATATTCTAGCATATATGATTTGTTTGATTTAAGTCTTAAGATTAGTAGCATGGGTTATTTCAGCGCTGCCTTAACAACGAAGTAATACACTAAAGTGAAATCATGAAAGGGTTGTTTGTGCATATTCACAGTAATTCATTTATAAGTTTCTTTGTTTGAGCACATATGTCATGTTCCTTAATTCACATATTCAAACATGGTATCAAGAGAACTATTCCCTAGATGCATAATACTTGGATACTTAGACACTAACCCAAGTTGAGTGTGAGAATCCCTTGAGCTGTAGGTCTAGTATAATCCTTTCCTTTGGAGTTTCATGTGGTAAGGATTATATTATCTCTTGGAAATGAATATAGTGTGGAGAGTGAGCTTTGTGGATATGTGTCATATGTTGAGATGCCATATCTTGGGGCTAATCCCTAGGGTATAGGAGAGCCATAGTGGGGCCATAATGATAAGTTGGGGGTGGTTCCTTCATTTGTATTATGAGATGCTAGCCATCAATATGTTTGGATACTCTTGCTTGGAGTTAGAAAACACTACAAGATATAAGCCTCATACCGACGTTCAAAGTGACATAAATGTTCATTAAAAAATTTACCTATACGGTCTCGCTAAACGCGTCGATATAAGCATATCTACAAAATTGTCACTATATGCATCGCTATTTTTGTTGCTTCTGTGACGCATATAACAATGGTTTGTGACGTATATTGCAATGCCAATAACAACACCTGTAGTAAATTAGCGATGCTAATAGCAACGCTTACAGAGAAAAAAAATTTGTGGCAGGGCAGCTTGAGCACCATATGCTGTATAATATTCTATAAATGAATTACATGTTGGGTATGCAATGGTCATCAAGATGAGCGCAACTGGAAAAAAAAAAACCAGAGAGCATGTGGTTGCAAAGCAACCACATGCTCTCTGGTTTTTTTTCCCCCCTCCCATACATCAGATTGTGTATTTGGGAAAAAGACAATGTATCTTATAGGCACGAGAATTGAAAATAAAAGCCCATGTATTCATTATATATCAAAAGCATTTACAAAGGAAGTTTAAGTGCTTGCGACCTAAAGCATGGCCGCAAGCAGTAGGCTCAAAGAGATATCATACATATACAAGAAAAGAAGGCCTCATGAGGAGGTATGGTGCTCCTCTACGAATCTGAAGAGGAAACATCTTTGCTAGTACCACCATGGATACTAGCGTCGCTATCCCCCTCCTCGCTATGCTCCACATCCGGGTTCACCTACACACACAAAAGATCAGGGTTGCTTACATAGACAAGGTGGAGAAAAAGTTATAATTATCTATACTTTTAATAGGAAAGTAAGAAAAACATACCTCCTCTGGCTGTCGAATCCTCATGGCTTGGTTGTATTGGCCCTCAGTGATGAGACCCTCCTCATAAAAGTGAAGCCATGTCGCTGCGCGGTTATGGCCTCGATGGTAACCTACCTCTCTAGGAGTAGGTGTCCTACCAACGATAGTAGTCTGCAAAACATTTAGAGATATACAAACAATTATGAGTCACAATATATTAGACTAAAATATATAAAGAATTGAAAGAAATATAAATTAAAAAAAAACTAGAAATCTAAATATACTTACAAACTCTGCCTCCCACGACTCTCTGCCGCCCAATCCGTAATGCGACGATCCCATTGTTTCCATTTGGATCCGTCGCGCCTCTGCATGTTGGCGACTCTTCACTTTCTCTGCTGCTTTCTTCTTGGCTTTCTTCCACTCTATGAGGTGGCACATAGGTGGTTGGCTATAGGCTCCATGCCCCGCCTCCAGCCTCCGCAGTGAGTCCCTGGCTTGTGTCATGAGGTGGGATCTTTTGTTGTGAAGCATATCCCTCACTTTTGTACGTCCCTAATCATCCGAGAATCGCTGACCCTTAGGATTTGGGTACCTCCTATGGACTGCCCTCAACACCTCTTGCCACAAGCCACTTTTCTGATTTTTGAAGGCAATGAAACAATCTTTATACGTCGCATGCACGACGCTCCTCATGTACGCCATTACATCCCTTCCCTCATCATCATGAAAGATGCCACCAGCATCTGTAACTCTATAGTTACTGGCATACAACCTCCTTTACGTGATCTACTGGTAAGGGTGATCGCTCGCCACCTCCTAGGCAACCCCCACACAAGCCTCGTCCTCCCCCTCGACTCTCCCTCCTCCCTCTCTGTTGACTATCCTCTGCCTTGCTGGACGCACGAGCTTCTGCAGATGCACGTGCTTTAGCCGATGCACGTGGAGCAGGTGGAGTACCTGCATATGGAGTACCTGCATGTGGAGTACCTGCATGCGGAGTCTGGGAAGTAGTGCCAGGCGAAGACGTCAGAGGTGTCTTAGACATGACACTGAACACCTCGTCCGTTGTGGGAGAGCGGCCAAGGTGTCTGGTCATCTCTCCCATGAAGTCTTCCCTACTAGGAAAACCTCCAAAAAATGCATTGACCCCCCTGCCAAAGGAGGCCAATGTATCATTCATGCGATCCACATCCGGTTCATTGCTAGATGAACCAGGATACGACATCTACAAAAAAAACACACGAAAAAGACAAATTTATTTGCATACAAAAAATCATATATTACCTACATTTTCAAAGAGCTTTCTTTAGACATTGAGCATAACACTTAAGTGCTAATGCTTCTCTTAAACAAGAAAACTAATAAACACAAACATGGGATTGGTCACATTCATCATTGCAAAAATATATTGTTTACTATCAGAACTGGGAGACCTGGCACGTGTATCCCCGCGTCTAAATTACAGGTTAGACGCGCCCTCAAATGCACTCCAGAGTGAACCTTCTATCAAGCGCGTCTGTTTGCGCATCTAAGATGCAGCACAGACGTGCTGTCAGACGCGCATTCCAGGTTAATGCGCGTCTATAATCGCGTGTAGACTGCAGGTCAACCTTCTATGCTGCGCCTGTATCATCGCGTGTACACTGCAGAGCACACGCGCACTAAGACGCGCCCTCAGACGATATGAGAGGAAAAATTTTTCGCGTCTATATCTGCGTCTACATTGAGATGTAGACGCGCTATCAGACGCGCTCTGTCGGCTGATTTTAGACCGACGACCGCCATTGATGATTTACAAAATGCAATACATAATGGAATCACAAATCCTAAATACACAAACAGAGCAGAGAGAGGAAGAGAGAAACAAAGAGAGAGAGAGAGAGAGAGAGAGAGAGAGAGAGAGAGAGAGAGAGAGAGAGAGAGACTCACCTTGGGTGTTTGGTGTGGCGGGTGGTGGCGCTTCTTCCTTCTCCTTCTTCCTCTCCTTCGTAAGTTACCCTCCCTTGATGCTTGCTTGCTTGCTTGCTGCTTCTTCTTATTCTCCTCTTTCTTATTCTCTCTTTCTTCCTCTCCTTGGCTTTCCTTTTTCCCTTCTTGTGTGTTTGAAATGAAAGAAGAGGTGAGTCATGAGGAGATGAGGCATGAAGAGACTAGGTGAGGCATGAAGAGACTGTATGTCAGCTAAACTCAAGCTTTAGAACCGCAAAAAACGCAGGAAAGGAAAGGCGTAGTTTGAAAAGAAATGATTTAAGTATGGTTTGAATTTTGACATGTGCGTCTATTTTTGTGTGTATATGCACGTCTATTATTCAGGTAGACGCGAGTATAGACGTGAATATAGACGCTGATATAGACGCTAATATAGACACGTAGGTAAATGCGGATATAGATGCGCATTTGGGCTTTATCATAATTTTTTGTTTTTAAGATAAGTTTTGATAGTGAATTCTTATCATAAGTTTTAATGTATTTATGATGATTTTTGTGTATTTAAAATTGAGATCTTATGTAAACATATGAATGATAAATATTTTGATGTTGTCATGAATTAGGTTTAATCATGTCGACGTCATCATCACCTAGTGCGGTGCAAGATGACGAGTCAATGAGCACATCCTCAAGTGAGGATGAAACATTGCGTCTTCATAATCGAGATGCATGGCTACGACGAAAAATTAAATGCATGTGTGATCGTTGTTGAGGGTGTATTTTTTTAGCACGTCGAATTGCAATGTCACACCTCAGCTTGTATGGAGAATGGGACCGAGAAAAATCACCGGTATTCATTGTTTTTTTTTACCACTAAGATTGCATGTCTATGTTACGGGAATTATATATCAACGTACATGAAACTCCCTTTTGTGGTTGAGCAGGATGCGGTGCCACATCCTCAGATGCTCCTTCCCAGGCGTCGAGAGGCTGCAAAATGTCGACGCGAGGAGACAGAGTCTTCAATAAGAGTAGAGACTGACAACCATGATAGTAGCCCTCATGAAGTGCCCCATCAAGTCATAGAGGATGAGATTTTGGACAACATGGTACACCATCTATTTTCACAACCGGTTCAAGGAGAAGGTCACTCTACGAAGCCAGATGATCCACTATATGTAGCATCATCTACTCCATTGTATGAAGGTTGTACGTACTCCGTTCTTCGTGCGTCCCTCGAGATAATTAACTTGCAAACAATTTATGGATGGAGTAATGTCAGTTTGGATGCGTTATTGAAGTAGGTATCAATTCAGTTTGGCTTATGAATCATAATATTAATTGTTCTATTTTGAAATCTGACAGAAATATATGTTGGTGGTTTTTTAACTCACTTTTAAAAATATATGTAGGTTATTATCACAAATGCTTCAAAAGGAAACAAATTGCCAACTAAGAGAGAGCAAGCAAGACATTATTTGACATCTCTGGGAGGCCTCGATTATGTCAAGATCCATGCATGTGTCAATGATTGTGTCTTATTTCGTGGGATTCATGAGTTCGCACGAGAGTGTCCTGTTTGTGGCGAATCAAGATACGAAGTGGAGATGAAGTCAATGGATGTGCCTCGTAAGGTTTTGCGACATTTTTCGATTGTTCCACGTATAAAACTTATATTCAAGTGTAAGTCTATTGAAAAGCTCATGTCATGGCATGCTAGTCGTCGTTCAAGTGATGGAAAATGGAGGATCCTTGCAGACACACCAGCATGGCAACATATAGATAATTTTGGCCCGTTTTCAAAGAAGAGCCAAGAAATTTGAGATTTGGTTTAGGTATGGATGGAATCAATCCATTTGGCATTAAAAGCACATCATACAGTGTATGGCCAGTGGTATTGGTGAACTATAATATTCCTCCATCCATGGCAATTAAAAAGGGACATGTGATGTTGTCCCTTCTAATTCCTGGAAAGCACAAGGTAAAAGACATGGACATTTACTTAGAGCCTTTGATTGAAGAGTTAGAAATGTTATGGGAAGGTATTGAGGTGCAAGATACAAGTGCATCTGCATCCTCTAGAGATTTCACATTGAAGGCCATGTCGTTGTGGACCATGCACGACTTTCCAGGATACGGAGAGTGTTCAGGTACATGTATATAACTCTATATTTGAAATTCAAGACTTGAATCAATTGCATTTTATTAATTCACTTGTTTTTTCGGGTTTAACCACGTCAGGATATCATGCATGTCCTATTTGCGGTCCCTCTCTAGTTTCCTCTAGGCCGGCACGTTTAAAGAAGGTTATCTACAACATTCATTATCGATTTCTTCCTATTGACCATCCCAAATATGTTCTCCCTACTAATGGAATGACTCCACAATCTCTAACCATTCGAGATTGGAAGGAGAGATGGATTAATGCCGACAGCCACCCTCCACTCGGCATGAGTCGGTAAGAAGTCTCGATTGACTTTAAAGTATTTAGCATGATGAATTGTGTACATAATATATTGTTTGTTTGTTAGGCTCTCTATATTTTTTCGTCTTCCGTGCTAGACTGAACTCAAGATCAATCACCTGTTGGACCCCATGCACATATTAAAAAATGTTGTATCTACATTATGGGATCACTTGATAGGGACTCGTGATTCGGTTAATGTAAGGGAGGATTTACGTAACATTGGTCGCATGAGACGAGCCTGGCCACGCATTGGACCCAGAGGAAAGATTGAGCTACCCCATGCACCTTGGATGTTATCAAAGAACGAGGAAAAAATAGTGAAGGAACAAACATGGGAGCCTTCATAAAGAAAAAGAAAAGAAGTGTGGAGCAACTATCTAGTTTGAAGTCCCACGATTGGCACAAAATGATTCAAGTAAGGGTATCTCTAACCATGAATATAGTAATTAGTGGAGTAACTATGTGTAAGCTTTGGGGTATGATGACTTTTTCCTCAACTAATCATTTGATCTATGAATATTGTTTACATTCAGTTCGTACTTCCTACTAGCATATCCCATTGTGTATCCAAAGATGTACGTGATATCATTTACAAGATGGGAGAGCTTGTGAGGTGTGTATACATTGTATTTTTTCATTATATATCTTTGAATTTCTACACAAAAATAAACAAGCACATCATACATCTTGACAGATACGTGAGGTCGAAGGAAATTGATCCAAACACATTGCAAGATGCTCGAGTATTATCTGTTGAGGTGGTTTGTTTGGTGGAGGAAAATTTTCCTCGATCCATTTTAACTACTCAATTACATTTACTTGTACATTTGATTGATGAGATCGCACTTTGTGGGGCAGTTCATGTAAGGCGGATGTTTTTTCTTGAGTGCTTCATGAAAACCTTGAAAGATTTTGTGAGGCAAAAAGCACGGCTTGAGGGAAGCATGGCTAAGGGTTGGTTAGTGCAATCATCCCTTGTTTATATCTCTGAATATCTTGCTGAAGTAGATCCCTCTCAACCACGACTATGGAAAAATGATGAAGACTTGATGATGACCTCTATAGTACCTCAAGGAAAAGGAATAAAGTGCTAACAAAAGAAGAACTCGTAAGTTAAATAGTTTTTGTGTGCTCAATAGTGATATAATGAGCAAATGGGTGACACTATATAAGGAAGCAAGGGCAAGAAGAAAAAGTGAAAGATAAGAATTTCGCACTAGATATGGACGTAATGTCTCATTTCCAGATCATCTAAATGCGCCCCCACGTCATATTGATATAGATTGGTTACATGAGGAAATGGAGAGAATGGAAAAAGAGGAGGAAATTAATATATCTCAAGAAGAGTGGGAATACGCACGAGGTTGCTTATCAAAGGTGAGACATACTATCAATTAATTTTTTTCTATAAGTTTTATTTTATACAAATAATTGACATGTTTGATCTTTTATCTTTTACTACTAGTGCATATTATTCAATGTACTTTGGTGTGAGGGTAAACATCTTCGAGCTCAACGTATAGATGAAAAGAGAAATACCCAAGATTGTGGTGTTCTTGCTCACTTCGAGGATGCCAATGGTACCATGGAAGGTTATTGTGGCTTGATCCAAGATATTCTGAAGCTTGACTTTAGACTTCTTTATATATGTACTGGATGTGAAGTGGTTTAAAGAAGTGGTAACAAATGGTGAGCATTGCACAATTAGACATCATCCAAGTGGTTTTGTAATCATTGACTCCACAAAATTTTACCAAAACAAGAATGACACATTAGTACTACATCAACAATGCGAGCATGTATATATGCAATGGCTAATTTTTGTATATGTATACATGTGATACATATACACAATATAATAAGTACTTAAGTTTTTTGCTTTTGTTTTTCAAATACAGGTTGTGTATCATCCAATGGTAAAGAATAACCGATGGTGGTATGTCATCCCTATATCTAATCGTTCAAAACCAATATATGGTAATATTACCGACATGGAGATAGCAGATGACAATCCAACAATTAATGATGATGTGCATGATGACACCATAATGGATGATATGCATGATATAGGACAAGATGAACCTCGCGAGGATGTTCAAGGAAACGCAGAAGAAGACAATAATGTGATTGTTGATGATATTGATGAAGTTATTGAGCAATATAGCAACACATCTGATAGTGGGATAGACTTATTTGTTTCGTTACCTCTTGGTAACATAGACCTAGAAGTAGATAGTTTAGCAAGGGCTGATCTCATTGAAGATGAGATGGATCATTCACTATAACATACTTAATTTGCTTATTGATTCAATGTGTATTCCTAATTCTATGGTTTTTATCATGCGCACACGTGCATACTCAAGAATCAATAGTCAATTTTAAAGCTAAATTGAATTTTCCATAATAAAAAGGAAGTATCTTTTATCATCTTCAAGTACGTAGAGAAATTACGAGATATATATTGCAATGCTTGCTACTAATTTTAAGGTTTCTGTCGCTTGCCGCTAATTACTTATATCACGCTGTCAACTGGAGGAACTGCCATTCATTAGAGAGCAATGAAAAAGTAATTATTAACTCTATTTTTTAAACTCAATGATTCAATGTGTATTCTTAATTCTATGGTTTTTATCATGCGCACATGTGCATGCTCAAGAATCAATTTCAGGTGGTTAAATAATTATTAACTTTGGTTTCTTAATTATGTAAATTGCTAATTTTAGGTGGTTAAATAATTGTGCGTTTGCTGGCGTGTCTATATTGGCGTCTATTTGCGTGGATATATAGACGCAAAATTCGCGTCTATTTACACGTACTTTTACACGCACTTATAGACGCTGTGATAGACGCGCCCGACTTTGCGCGTCTAACATGTGCGTCTATGCCTCGTTTCTGTTGTAGTGATGGAAGATGTCTGCATAGATCACATGGCCAAAAAAAAAAAGAGTATGTGCTCCAGGAATCCAAGTGCGAGGTATAGATCCTCTCCATCAAAAAGCTCATCTTTTGATGCAAAGAAGCATCACATGGACGTTGTAAAATAAACAATTACACATCAGTCCACCATACATAATGCATTTTTAAAAAATAAGTAACTAGGGACAAGAAAGATAATTGACTTACTAGGCCATCACGTGCATACAATCTATCAATCAATACAGTGTGAGACCATGTCTCTCTGCATATTGAGTCTCCAAGACGATGGGATTGCGGTTTTTAATGGAGTTCTATAAAGAAAACAAAATACAACTATTAGAAACATGTTTATTAGTACAACTGACATTGCAAATAAGAAAGCAAAAAGAATAAAATAAAAACTTACAAAGTTCCTATGAATAAGTTCTGTGGCCACCACTCCCTAGATGATGCATGACCCTTGACTCCAATCGTGCCCTCGCTTCCTCTCGTTGTATTGTTGCCAACATCTTGGAGAATTTGTAGCCTCCTCCCTGAGTCTCCACCAATCATCTGTGTCTAGCTACTCGGGCTTTGAGACGCCACTCTTGAGTGCCTTGCGTGCATCCGTCGATTGTCTATGCGATATGTATGCACGCATACACTCCATCATCCACTTAGTGGAAAACCTCTTTGCCACAGTAGGTATCAAAAACTCCCTATGCAAGGATGCCACTATATAGTCCTTGCTCCCCTCAGGTATATTCTTTCAATGGTCCAAGATATTGTGCGAAAAGACTTATTTGCACAACTCTATCATGCAAGATATCACCCTCCTCCCGTCATCATTCATGATCGCAATACCTATCCTCTCATCTACGAGATATCCATTCCCCTCTAGGGTACATCTAAGGTGTGTCCTCTCCCACCAATGACCACACTCAGTAGAACCAGGAGACCCCTGTACATCTGGTGTATCCATGGGGATAATTGATGCGAGGAGGTATATTCCACGGTGGATTTCGTGAGACCATGATGGATTCTGTGAGGTTTTTGCAATGAATTCCGTAAAACTATATTTATTTGTCGGGGCTTGTACACAAGGTGGATTCCTTATGTGAAAAGTTGATGGGGATACATGTCATGTTTGGGATGTCACCTTAATTTAATGTGCAAGTGGATGATTCCATAGTGCATGATTCCACAAAATACATATTTAAAATTAATGGGTGTTTATGAGTTTAGAGTGCACACTCGTATTAAATTAAGGTTAGGATAGAGTTCCAACCTATTTATTTACTTTGTAGCTGAAGACTGCTAAATATTCACTTTTATCGATTTAATTTTATTATTTTCTAATAATTATGAATGCTTCACTTGATATGTAGAGCAAGTAATGGTGGCGCTGGGAAGTAGTGGGCGATAGCGTGTATTCAAGTTATTTAGAAGAAATTATATCTTTTGATAGGCGCACTGTCGAAGGATTCTGAAAGCAAAGTCGCGACCACAGAGGACTTTGAATAATTTCATGATAGAAGGTCAATTTAGCATATCAAAGTCAATTTGAAAGCTTTATTTCTGCATCATTTTTAGTCTCTAAATCTGTAATTAACCAGGGTACATTCATGCACAATATTAGTAATATGAGGAGCTTCTAATACAAGTTTGTAAGTTTGCATCAATGTATTTCTGCCTTTCAAAACATCAACAGGCTAACTTCATCTTCAAAGGCAAACTGCATAATACGAAGAGAATTTTGTTGGGTAAACTCAACATCTTTACAAACAAAATTTATCATAAGATGCAGTTCTGAATCAGTTTTTTTTTTTTTAAAGAAAAGTCTTGGTAATTATGCTGAATCTTTAAGTGCTGTTGCAACAACTATCACTCAAGGTACACATAAGGACCATCCTTAAGATAGTTATGTTGTCGTTCCTGTTCAGCTTTCAACCAGAGTCAAGTTAGTCTTCCAGATTTTTCCTGCACACAGTTTTATCTACTGTAGCACCACAACGTATTCTTTCCCTATTGTAATGTGCAACATTCGTCCACCAGTCAGCCTTGGACTTCACATATCTTAGGATCATATTCTCAATAGTACAGGCAGGCCTGGAACCTTCCAGAGAATGTTTGCTTTCCAGCAAGCATGGTTAAATCAATCTTCTCAAAGAACTTCTCAATTCTTGTTTGAAGCATCACTACACACTCTCCTTCACTTGTATCCCATATGTCTTGCAGATTATTTATGCCTTGACACCACTTGTAAACTAGCAAAGGTGGAAGCTCAGAATCGGCAGGTTTGATCCAATTTGGAAACAAGTGTCGTTTCACCTTCATACCACAAGTACTGATCAAAGTATGCATCTGTAATCTTTTCCAATGGCTCGATTTCATAATCTGGAATCAGATAACTATACAAGTCCATGAACTCTATCCCAACTTCTTTGAAGGCACGTTGAGTCAGTAAGTGTCGCTTGATACGGGACAAAGCCTCATGTGGATTATCATAGGCCTGTTCAATCAGACAAAACTCCTCGCGCTGTTGTTGATTCGATTGTTCAGCCACACTATACGACTCCTTCAACCGTTCTAACGCAAGAATCAGAAGCTTTGTTTCAAGCTTATATGAGAGAGGAGGGAATGGATTAGGTGAAAATTTTCTGGACTCCAGCCAATGCACGACTGCCTCCTCCTGTTGCAGCTTCAGGGCCACTAATGCTTCCTCTTCTAGATCCTGGAAAAGCTGGAATAATTCCTCCCGACGATTCATAACAAGTCACTCCATTGGATTGTACCCAATTCGTCAGAACACAATCATTCCCTTCCTTTTGATGATCAGCGAGCCCGTTCATCTATTGTCGTCTTCCCCCCGAATACTCTGTTTCTCCCCTAAGCCGAACTGGTAGAGAATTCGTACCCTCAGAGATACCAGTGACCACTGCAATGCTCCCACCGTTCCTTTAACTGCCCAAACTTGCTGAATTCCACCTCCAGTTCAGAAACTGTCACATTGAGAGGAAGATTTTTGACATACACAGCCCTACTGTCACCTTCAGCTTCAAGAGAATCTGTATTATCATGTGAAGAACCTCTATTGCCGTTTGTGCTGCGCTTGCATCCTCCAAGTCCCTGAAAGCAAAACAAACACCTGCCTTTTGATTTCGAAGGTTCACTCCCCCTCCAATTGTCAAGCTCCTTTTCCTGCGATGCTTTTCCTTCCGCCCTGATTCGATTGAGGAGCCTCTCTTCCCCCCAAAATACCTCCTTCTCAAAATAGCCCCGAAAGCTTCTCCTTTTTCCCCTCAAAGCACGGCTCTCCTTTTCCCTCCTTCTTTAACCTTTCAAACCCTCTTTAGCCTTCGTAGCTCACATATCACTATTTTTGGTTCAAATTCAAACTATCTATTCTAGAGCTTGTAGAAGTTTTAGCTTATACAAAAGCTCTTGACTATACTGCATATCTCCAACAATTGTAGTTTGAAAATCACCTATTTTTCACATTCAAGGATCAGCATTAAACCACAACTCATCAGTTCTTCACCTTCAATGGTCCGCATCTCATCTGTTCTTCAAATTCAATGATAAGCCTTAGCTTCTTCCTTCTCCTCTGATGCGTGTGTAGTCACATATGCATGCACCTGTGTGTGCTCATGGCCATGGCCACCGTGCTCCCATGGATGCCACAAACCCAGAAGGACAGGGCCATCCTCTTTCGCTCTGTAGAAAACCCAAAACCACATGATGAAGCAGCCTCAGTCATTAAGCTTAAACCGTGAATCCGTCCAACAGTCAATGGCTCCTCTTTTTGCTGAGTCTACGAGCAATAGTGCTGATGGATTTTGGCAAGCAATGATTCCAAACCTTTTTGCAGCAACATGTATCAACATAGGCTGAAAGCATCTCATCATGCTCACTCATGCGCAGAAAATAAATGTAAACACAACAACTGAGTATATACAAAGTATCAAATCACACACACAATTTTTGGGTGGTTTTCACACCTCGAATGCGCAGCAATACGACATCCACCCCCTCTAATCCTGCGCATCCTCCGGATGGGCCAACTACCCATGATCATTATCATCAAGGTTCACAAACAAATCAATCTCTTCGTTATGCATTTCCGGTAGATCAACAAGATATCCAGCCATATCATCTGTCCCTTCCATTGGAGTTTCTTGCCGTTGCTCTTCTCTTGAAAATTCTTCCAAAGCATAATCTTCATCATCTCTTTTCTTGAAAATCTTGATTCTTTTTCCAGCAATAGGCACTCTAAGCACTGTTCCATCCAATTCTGTCAACTCATATGTTGCATTATCAAAGACATGTCTGACTATGTATGGCCCAAACCATCTTTTCACCATCTTCCGAAGTGCAGTATGCTGATTTTCAAGGCTGCTATCAAAGACCAAAACCCAATCTCCCTCTTCTATTGCTCTTGGCCGTAAGCGATGCCTACTGTCAAACCTGTCCTTATTCCTTAGTCTAGCAACCTTCAACCTATCAATAGCTAGCTGAATATCCTCAGGTCTCCTCTCCAACTGTCGAATTCGAAGAGCTAAGAGCTCCTCTCTCGTCAAATCCTCCTGCCAAGGTAAAACTGACCAAGTCAAAGCACAAGTCTCAATCGGCATAACAGGTTTCTGACCATACATCAACTCTGCAGGCATATATCCTGTAGTAACACTATGAGTCGTACGATCAGCCCATAAAGCAAATGGTAGAAGTCTCGGCCATTCTCCAATCCGTCCTCTGCATGCTTTGGCTAATGCTTTCACTATCGACGGATGCCCTCTTTCACTCTTCCCATTTCCCTCTGGATTGTATGCTGTGGTTAGAGCCAATTTGATTCCTAGCTGAGAGAAAAACTCCCTAGCTTCATCTGCATCCAATTCACCACGATCCGCAGTGATCTTACCCACACAACCATACCTGTAGAAAATTTCCTCCAATAAGAACTTACACACTGCACTAGTGGTCTTCGTTCTCAAAGATCTGCCCTCAACATGATTGGTAAGATCCTCTCTAGCCAAAACAATGTACCTCATCTGCCATAGACCCATAGGCATGGTAACCAAATCAACTACCCACTTATAATGAATGCATAGCGGATAGGTCGGATGAAGCTCATCTCTATGACGCACTACTGAATACATCTGGCAGTCTCTGCAAGTCTCAACAAAGTGAGAAACATCTCTGTACATGCCTTTCCACCAATATTTCTCCCTGATTTTCTCATAAGTAGCCCATACTCCTCTATGACCAGCCCAAGGACTCTCATGAAACTCCCTCATCACCTGTAACTGTGTCTCTCTATCGCAGACAACCCGCAAAGGTAATCCGCCTCTTTTCTTCGGATGCTTCCAAAGAAATCCATCCTTGAGAAAATAACCATAGGCTTTCCTTCTGATCTTCTTGAACTCTTCATCTGTCCATTCATCTCTTTTGCTTAGTGTACTAAGGTACCTGCCAATCTGCAACCAATCTCCAACATAGAACTCTTCTGTGAAAGCCACAATATCATAAATATGACAAACATGATCAACCATAGTGGCTGAAATTTCTGCATCATCCTCTTCTGCAAGTAGAGTCTCATCATCATCATATCTGGCTCTAGACAACATATCTGCCACTGGATTATCTTTCCCTGCTATGTGTTTAAATTCCGGATTTAATGACTTGATGTATGCAATCCATCTCAACATAGCTATATCCGGAGTAGAGCAACTCGTGATCATACCAATCAATGGCAAGCAATCTGTCTCTACCACAACTGAAGCTCCAATAAAGTACTCCTTGTCACATTTGAGAGCCGTGACAATTCCCAATAACTCCCTCTTGATTTGCGGATATCTCCTCTGTCTCTCGTTTAGGACTTTCGCCCCAAACCGAATAGCATACCTATTTCCATCTGCATCATCTTGACCCACAGCCCAACCTATGCCAATTGGACTAGTGTCAACTGTCAATATAATAGGCCTATCACAATTATAATCCGCTTTCCTGAGAGTAGGAGCATTCTGCAATAACTTCTTCAATTTCCGCATGGCTCTAGTGTGACTCTCATCCCAATAAAATTTCTGCCCCTTTCGAAGCAGCTGATACAAACAATCTGCAATGTGTGCAAAATGAGGTATCCAAATCATATAAAACACGCAAGCACCAATGAATCTCCGTACCTCAGAAGTGGTAGAACAATACTCTGCAATCTTGCCTATAGCATTCACCTTATCAGATGAGGGTTTCCTGCCATAATATCCACACATATGCCCAACAATGACAACCTCATTCACTCCAAAAACAGATTTTTGCCCTGAAAGTGTCAAGTTCACTTCTTCTAACCTAGCCAAAATCTTCTCACATGTTGAAATATGATCAGCCACAAAGTACCTGCATCCCTGCTCATTTAGGCTCTCATTTTTCTCTTCTTCTGCACACCCCTTAATGGGCACATCATCCAAGAAAGGCATAGTAAGCTGAGGTATGTAATCACGAAGGACCTTATGCATGGCATTCATCATATGTGCAACAGAATTAGTGGCACCTTGAGGCAAGGTACACATCCTGACAAGCCCAATAGGAGTTCTCATGGTGGTTATGTCCCTGCTTTCCAAAGCCAGCTGAAACTGATCATAACCTGAATACAAATCACCCAAAGAATAGATGGCACGTCCAGCAAATGCCTCTGCAATACCAACATTCCTGATAGTAACTCTGTTCACTGGCTGCATGTCCTGAATAAATCGAAGAGTACCATTCTTCTTTGGAACTGTAAACCACCTGTTTGAGTATGGTGCAGATGAAGGCTCAAGGATTCCCATCCTGATTTTCTCATTCAACAAATCAATCAACTTTGGCAAGTGTGCTTTAGGCACTGGAATAGGTCGGAGATTCCATGGGATATGAGGAATAGTAAAGATAACCATAGGAGCAACAATATCAGGATTCACACATCCAATCTCATGTGGGACAAAAGCAAATCCCCTTCCATGATGCTCAAGCATCTCCTGAAAGCATTGCTTCTCTATGGGTAACAAGAAATCACCATTTCCTATTTTCAATTCAGCAAGTGTCTCTGCTGAAAATTTATGACCAATATGCTCCGGATTCCTCAAAATTTGCTGTTTAGCAGCCCTCTCTATTTGCTGATCACTGTCAGGTGGAAGCGGTACAGCAACCGGCTTCACCTTCTTATCCACAGTTTTGTACTTCGTGTCAACCCTGGCTTCATTATGCTCTTCTGCATTACATAAACCTTGCTGTAAATCAGCAATTCTGCACTCCGATGGCTGAATATTCTCAGCCCTATGCTCTATGGACTGCATAGGAACAGCCCCAAACTCTGAATGCTGAAATATTTCAGCAGTAAACTCTGTTGGCTGAAATTTTTCAGCCCTCTGTCTCTCTGAAAGCTGATCATAACCATCTGGAAACTCTGTTTGCTGAATTTCTTCAGCACTCAATACTCTTTGCTGAGTTACCTCAGCCTCTGACTCAATCTGTGACATAAAATCTGCAATTTCATGAAACATGTCCAGGGACTGCACTAATACATTACCATGACAATTCAGCATATCAGTTTTCAGCATATCTCCCATTTCTGTCATCGTATCTGCATAAATCACACTGTCATACATACCATCTATGTGCTCATCATCCTCCAAAATTCCTGCATTTTTCAAATTTTTCTCCTTCCTGCATATATACTGCCTGGCAGCTCTAGACAACCTAGAAGTCTTCTGATAACTCATTGAACTGTTTGCTGAAATCTCAACATAACCGGAGGAGAAAACACTGCTGCTGCCAGGAGGCGAGAACTCCAATCTCCTCTCCTCTGTACCACCGTCGTCTCGCGAAACGGCGGTACCTAATGAAAACCCGAATCCCTCACAGTGGGCAAGGGTGCATCTCTGAGAGTATCCCTGTTTCTAACATGGTTCACACATACAGTCATAAACTGAACTGCTCTCATACCATCTTTACTGCGAATCCGTGCATAAGCAGATCCATCATCCATGACCTTTGTCTCCATGCGCATCTCTGTAATGAATGGCTGACCAAGAATTATAGGATAAGAGCATGAATCCTGCACAAAGAAATGAAAATCCTCCTCTACATCACCAATAGAAACCCTGACACTAGGGCAAGCAGCATATAAATCACCTGCAGTATTATTGGCGGCTCTCATACGCCACCCATGCTCTACATCCATAGGCCATCTGTTACTCTCATAAACTCCACGAACAATGAGATTAATCTCTGAACCATGATCAACCAATGCAACATAAGGCATCTGTTTCTCTCCAATCTTTACCATCGTCTCTGTAGTTGCTCTAGCCCAATGGCACCGCGAAAAGTGACTACGCGGTATCAAAACAGGCTCATCAATTTCAGCATAATGCATAGGCTGAACCCTCTTCTCTACCTGTGGCAAAACAGAAGCATTATCAACCATAACCTCATCATCATCCTCATCCAACTCTCCAATCAAAACTCCCTGTGTATCAGTGGTAGCCAATGCATGTCTTTTCCTCTTCAGGACCTCCTGAAACTGATCCTGAAACTCTCTTTTTGAGATGCCCAAAATCTCAGAAATAGTGAAAGTCACCTCACTGCCAAGTATCTTATCATTAAAGATTTTCTTCATATCTGTAGATGTCTCAATGTCGGACATCAATCTAAATCCTGGCTGCTTTCTCTCTCTAGGCTCTTGCCTCTTTTCCCTCTTTTGAGCATCCTCCATCTGTCGATCTGGCCCTGATCGTGAAGACGGTCCTGCAGTAGGTGGAGTAACAAACTCACCCCCTCTAGTCTTCTTAGTTGTACTTGGGTTGTCTTCATCCCTCTTACGCTTCTCCTCAACAAATACATCTGCACCATGAGATTTAGCCAAATAAGCATAAATAGAATACTTGTCAACAGGCGAGTCCCATCCTGTCTCTGATCTGATGCTAGAGCCTGCGCTAGTCAAAACAGTTTGCTGAATTTTCCCCTTGTTTGCAGTCTCCATAGCATAAGTCCATAGTGCGGACTGAGTCTCCGATCCCTTCTCAATCTGTACTCCATATGCAGAAGCATCACCTCTAGCTGCCACATAAGAAGTACGCGCAGCCAAGTCCTCCACTAACTTCTTCATTTCACCTTTACCAAAGTTGGTAGCAAGTGGAGCTCCTGTCTCAGTCAACCAAATCTTACCATCTTGCCCCCAATATACCAAATTCTGCCTCCTTGCATCCTGGAAAGAGTCACAATCCCTGCAATGCTGATGCTCCGTACTATCACACCAAATACATCTCCGATCTCTCCTAGGAGCACTAGGAGCACTCCTAGGTGCAGTAGGAGCACTAGAAGAAGTAGTAGGCACAGTCGAAGTAAACTGCTCCTTCAACTTACCCACCAACTCCGCTTTGACTGACTCAAGTGTCAAATCTGTGATACCTTTGATTATGTCATCAAGAGAAGTAGGCACCGATGGAGCGGATGGTTTTGGAGCAGAAGGTGTAGGCATCGGTTGTGGAACAGGAGGAATAGGTGGAGTAGAAACAGTAGGCACTGGCATAGGCCAAGAAACTGGGTGAGGAGGAGAAGAAATAACAGGGATAGAAGTAGGCATAGGAGCAGATGATGGTGTAAGTGTCATGGAACCATTCTGTAGGCGAGTCTTCCATATCCTCCTCTTGGTCAAAGTCGAGACTATATCCTGAGCATCCTGCCAATCAGTTTTAAGACCCATAGGCTTCGTGCGATCTTCAAGAAGCTCACCCAATTCTTCTTGAAGAGCAGGATCTGCAGCTTGCAAGAAAAGCTCAACTTTTTCAACATCCAATGCTCTTTGTTCAATGGCATCAAGCTGACTATACCTCTCTTCAAATTCTCGAATCAGCTCCGAAGCAGCAAGACCTTTGTTTGGCATGTAGACCCACTCTCGGAATGACCGTCGAGTAGCCATACCAAAGTCCTCAAGGAAATATTCTTCTTTAAGAGCCTTCTTAAAATCTTGCCAATGTGTATTTTGAATAAATAAATCAGTCACCTTTGTCCTCAAAGCAGGTGTGACAAGACGAAGGAAGTACTTACTCATAAGTCCAGCAGGAACTCCAAAGAACCCCATCTTGATCTCATATGTCTTCAAATATGCTGAAACATTACGCCCGTCAAATAGCTTCTTCTCACTCTCAACTGCTTCAATAGCCTTAGTCGCGCTGTTTGCATTCTCCTGCTCCGAGTAGAGTTGCCTTTGCTGGGACAACTGCTGTTGATGCAATTGTTGTTGCTGCTGCATATACATTTGTGTTTGCTGATTTTGGAGCTGCATATACATGGACATATTCTGCAAAATCTGTTTTAGATCCTCCGTTGAAGTACTTGACGCAGCAGTCATTGATGGAGCTAAAGTAGACGCAGCTGGAGTTGTAGAGGAAGCTGAAATAGAGGCTGAAGTATCTCCCATCCTGAAATTTCTGCGACGCTTTCACGTCGGGTTCACCAAAGATGTCGAAGGATTCTGAAAGCAAAGTCGCGACCACAGAGGACTTTGAATAATTTCAGGATAGAAGGTCAATTTAGCATATCAAAGTCAATTTGAAAGCTTTATTTCTGCATCATTTTTAGTCTCTAAATCTGTAATTAACCAGGGTACATTCATGCACAATATTAGTAATATGAGGAGCTTCTAATACAAGTTTGTAAGTTTGCATCAATGTATTTCTGCCTTTCAAAACATCAACAGGCTAACTTCATCTTCAAAGGCAAACTGCATAATACGAAGAGAATTTTGTTGGGTAAACTCAACATCTTTACAAACAAAATTTATCATACGATGCAGTTCTGAATCAGTTTTTTTTTTTTAAATATAGAAAAGTCTTGGTAATTATGCTGAATCTTTAAGTGCTGTTGCAACAACTATCACTCAGGGTACACATAAGGACCATCCTTAAGATAGTTATGTTGTCGTTCCTGTTCAGCTTTCAACCAGAGTCAAGTTAGTCTTCCAGATTTTTCCTGCACACAGTTTTATCTACTGTAGCACCACAACGTATTCTTTCCCTATTGTAATGTGCAACATTCGTCCACCAGTCAGCCTTGGACTTCACATATCTTAGGATCATATTCTCAATGAGTACAGGCAGGCCGGAACCTTCCAGAGAATGTTTGCTTTCCAGCAAGCATGGTTAAATCAATCTTCTCAAAGAACTTCTCAATTCTTGTTTGAAGCATCACTACACACTCTCCTTCACTTGTATCCCATATGTCTTGCAGATTATTTATGCCTTGAAACCACTTGTAAACTAGCAAAGGTGGAAGCTTAGAATCGGCAGGTTTGATCCAATTTGGAAACAAGTATCGTTTCACCTTCATACCACAAGTACTGATCAAAGTATGCATCTGTAATCTTTTCCAATGGCTCGATTTCATAATCTGGAATCAGATAACTATACAAGTCCATGAACTCTATCCCAACTTCTTTGAAGGCACGTTGAGTCAGTAAGTGTCGCTTGATACGGGACAAAGCCTCATGTGGATTATCATAGGCCTGTTCAATCAGACAAAACTCCTCGCGCTGTTGTTGATTCGATTGTTCAGCCACACTATACGACTCCTTCAACCGTTCTAACGCAAGAATCAGAAGCTTTGTTTCAAGCTTATATGAGAGAGGAGGGAATGGATTAGGTGAAAATTTTCTGGACTCCAGCCAATGCACGACTGCCTCCTCCTGTTGCAGCTTCAGGGCCACTAATGCTTCCTCTTCTAGATCCTGGAAAAGCTGGAATAATTCCTCCCGACGATTCATAACAAGTCACTCCATTGGATTGTACCCAATTCGTCAGAACACAATCATTCCCTTCCTTCTGATGATCAGCGAGCCCGTTCATCTATTGTCGTCTTCCCCCCGAATACTCTGTTTCTCCCCTAAGCCGAACTGGTAGAGAATTCGTACCCTCAGAGATACCAGTGACCACTGCAATGCTCCCACCGTTCCTTTAACTGCCCAAACTTGCTGAATTCCACCTCCAGTTCAGAAACTGTCACATTGAGAGGAAGATTTTTGACATACACAGCCCTACTGTCACCTTCAGCTTCAAGAGAATCTGTATTATCATGTGAAGAACCTCTATTGCCGTTTGTGCTGCGCTTGCATCCTCCAAGTCCCTGAAAGCAAAACAAACACCTGCCTTTTGATTTCGAAGGTTCACTCCCCCTCCAATTGTCAAGCTCCTTTTCCTGCGATGCTTTTCCTTCCGCCCTGATTCGATTGAGGAGCCTCTCTTCCCCCCAAAATACCTCCTTCTCAAAATAGCCCCGAAAGCTTCTCCTTTTTCCCCTCAAAGCACGGCTCTCCTTTTCCCTCCTTCTTTAACCTTTTAAACCCTCTTTAGCCTTCGTAGCTCACATATCATTATTTTTTGTTCAAATTCAAACTATCTATTCTAGAGCTTGTAGAATTTTTAGCTTATACAAAAGCTCTTGACTATACTGCATATCTCCAACAATTGTAGTTTGAAAATCACCTATTTTTCACATTCAAGGATCAGCATTAAACCACAACTCATCAGTTCTTCACCTTCAATGGTCCGCATCTCATCTGCTCTTCAAATTCAATGATAAGCCTTAGCTTCTTCCTTCTCCTCCGATGCGTGTGTAGTCACATATGCATGCACCTGTGTGTGCTCATGGCCATGGCCACCGTGCTCCCATGGATGCCACAAACCCAGAAGGACAGGGCCATCCTCTTTCGCTCTGTAGAAAACCCAAAACCACATGATGAAGCAGCCTCAGTCATTAAGCTTAAACCGTGAATCCGTCCAACAGTCAATGGCTCCTCTTTTTGCTGAGTCTACAAGCAATAGTGCTGATGGATTTTGGCAAGCAATGATTCCAAACCTTTTTGCAGCAACATGTATAAACATAGGCTGAAAGCATCTCATCATGCTCACTCATGCGCAGAAAATAAATGTAAACACAACAACTGAGTATATACAAAGTATCAAATCACACACACAATTTTTGGGTGGTTTTCACACCTCGAATGCGCAGCAATACGACAGCGCCTCTTAGGCGTGGTGCTAATATTTATTTAGGTACGCTTATTTATTAAAGAGCTTGACATATATATATTATTTTGTATGCACATGGATGCATAGTTTAAATATTCATTATTGAACATTGTATTTGGGCACTACCTGACTTTTAGGCTGCCCAACCACTTTATTCTTTATAGCAAACACAAAAGCTAAAGCATGCTAATTGTAAAATTGGGTGATTTTTGAGCTTGGAGATGAATTCAATACATGCTTTGTGGAGTGCTCACACAAGGCATGGGGGGAGATTGTACCCAATCGGTCTTTTTGCCTCATGTCGAGCAAGTCTATTCTCTTGAATTTTAAGCTTAAAGTACAGTTCTTTGTTCCTGGGGACCTTCCGATGGTTGCTACATTCGCATACAACATTCGATTTGCGCACCAGTAGTATCAAAGTGAAGCAGAGATCAAGGGCTTCTAATTGCTTACCATCTCGCGCGAAGGCGAAGCTCCTGGAATGAACAGGCTCTATAACTAGTCTCGCAACAATCCGTCAATATCAGCGTGTTCGTGGCAGTGAAGAACCCCTTGCTGTGATGTTGCATCATGAAGAACTAGTCTCTGGTGCAGCGGAGGACCACTTCCCAAGATCCTTCATCAAGTCGTTTTTTCTCAAAGAAGAAGATAAGTCAACTTTCATTAGTTGGAGGTTACAAAGGTTAATAATATTATTAAAAAGCTTAATCCTATCAATTCAAGAAATTGTGACGGCAGCCGGTTCTTCAAGACATAAAAAATGGTCAGTACATTCTCTCAACATGCGCGCTCTGAAAGATTTGTTGAAGCTTTTTAGTTAAAAAGCTTAAGTCAAAGGCTAAGCTTTATTAAAGCTTAAAAACCTTACCTCTCTAAATCTCTTCCTCAACGGTTGTTCTTATTGCCATACTCCCCAATCGATTTTACACTTCTCTACAATCCTCTATTCACACCCGTGCTGTGACAGAGATAATTTCCAGCAAGTAGATTGCTATACGTAGTCTTTACGGGCAAAGAATTCATCGAAGAAGGATTCTATAAACTTCTGTATATAAGCAAAGAAGAAAGATCACTAAAATCCATTTAAAACAAAAAAGAGAGCAAGCCTTGTAAACCCAACTTTGAGCTATGCTCATCCCGCTAATAAGATTTCGAGTGTGTGAGGTTGTTTGAAATTTTGCAGGATGACCGATCAAAATATCAAAGATTTTATGGCCAAAGGTGATTTACCGGAACCAACGATGGAGCAAAATTTGGACCTAATTATGATGCAGCTTTAAGAGGAACAAAGACCACGTCAAAATTTGCAAGCTCAATTGGCCACTCTTCAACGATCTATTGCCAATCAAGGTGGACCACAACCTGAAGATGTTATAGGATGCACGATCGATGCGACACTTGAAGCACAATCTATCCGGAAAGAAGCCAAGACAAGCAAAAGAAATTTCAAATTCTGTACTTTTAATGGGTTACACAATGGAAATGCCATTCTCACTTTTATTAGTCAATTTGATAATTATTTTCATGGAGAACAGTGTGCCAAAAAAGACAAACTTAAGTGTCTCACTAATCATTTAGTGGACAGAGCATCGCTATGGTGGATTGTTGTCTGCAAAAGCATTGATTGTCCTACTACTTGGGAGACTTTTTAAAAGAAATTTTTGCAAAATTTTCTTCCACCTCAATTCCACGAAAAAGCAATCACATAGTGGGATCTTTTGCAACAAAGAGATCGCGAGCCTATTTCACAATATACCGAGCATTTCTGGAATGCCTTATTGCAACTTCGAATGCTCGAAGATGTACTTGAGGTGACCCATAAGCGCAAGTTTATGTCTGGTTTTCTTGGTCACTTCTATGTTGAAGTGAACATGCTCAAGACAACGACTCTCGAGGATGCGATATCCTTGGCCCATGATGCTGAAGAAAAAATTCGAGGATGAGAGAAGCGACCACAACAATTCTCAAATAACGGTAACTTTGGTACAAAGAAATTCAATTTTAACTTTCGAAGATTCAATCAAAACAGTTTTGTTCCATCTTCATTCCATAAATCTTGGACACGACCCCCTACTTTACCAACAAACACAAATTCAAATCCTAAGCCATCTTTCCAGCCAAATCCAAACATTCCTAAACTTCCTGCTATTACCAATAATGTTTCTAAAGCCAAATCCATAGTTTGCTATAAGTTCCATCAACCTGAACATCTAGCGATGAATTGTCAATCTAAGAAGCTAACTGTTCACATCAACTACCTGGAAGAAACTCAAGATGAAGACGATGAAGAAATGCCAGATTTCACAGAAGACAATGACAGTATCGGTACTACTTTAGATACTTTACCAGGTATGCCAGATCCCCATTCTTTATTAACGATGAAATGTCTTGTGCATGGTTAAAAAAAGACGGTTTTACATGATAACGGGAGCACACATGATTTTATTTCTACAAAAATTGGTCAAAGATTTGAATTTACATATTGTTTCGACTCATTATCGCATCAAGGGTGCATTCTTAGGCTCTAGATACAATGAAATACAAGAAGTGCATGACTTAGAAATTAAAATTGGTGATTATGTTGAGCGCAGAAATTTCTTCACTGTGCCTTTGTAATCTAGCAACATTATCTTAGGAATGCCTTGGTGTCATCAATATAATCCCGATATAGATTATTCCATGCATTCAATGAAGATTCGTTTTAATAAAAAACAAATCACATTGCATGATATGCACACTTTTGATAATTTTCCATTGCTCAGTCATACACAGGCTATACGTGCATTAAGAAAAGGTAGCAAATCATACGTAATATGGGTGAATGAAATTGAAGTTAAGGAAAATCAAATGCATCCTAGGCACACACAATTTCTTTCACAATTTAAAGATTGTTTTGCAACTGATTTACCATCTAGCTTACCACCTGCACATCCTGAAAATCATGAAATAGACTTAATTCCAGGTTCAAAACCACCATGTAAAGCACCTTATCAACATAATAAAATTGAACAAAAAGAATTATTACACAAGATGGGCATGAAATGAACTAAATAGAGCCATATTTAGCATAGGATTGAGTAACTGGCTTGAGGCCACCCATTTGTATAATATGGGAGCCATTTTAATTGGTGAGATTTGAACATTTCATACAAGGAAATTAACAAGTTCATAATTGCATCTAGATTTGACCTTTTAACTAGGAATGGAGAGGGCTTGTGTGTGTGTGTGTGTGTGTGTGTGTGTGTGTGTGTGTGTGTGTGTGTGTGTGTGTGTGTGTGTGTGTGTGTCTACACTTGTGTATATGTGTGTACTTAGGGTAGATGACTCTTAAGCATCTTCATATGGTCGATTCCAACTTTAACAAAATTATAATTTTCTAAATAAGCTAGATCTTAAATACCTAGACCAATGCTTGAATTTCCTATATTCTCCTGTATCGAGAGTTTTGAGAGAATGTAGGCAATTCTCCATATATACATATAATTCTCTACTATTAGAAATAGGGAATGACATTCTTACATTCTCTTATGTAGGGAATTTTGAGAGAACATAGGAATTCACTATAGTGATCTATAATTTCCTACTATTAGAAGTTGGGAATCACATTGTCATATTCTCTTATTTAGGGAAATTTGAAAGAATGTAAGAAATTCCCTCTTTTGATGTGTAATTCCCTACTAGTAGATGTGGGGAATTTGATTCCCTAGTTATATGTAGGAAACACATGGATACATATATAGGACATATAATAAATGAATTTCCTAGATTTCATAAAATTTCCTAGATAAGGAATGATTAATTAAAGTCCATTGTGATCACGTTGAGTTTTTGGAGATGCTTGGAACCCATCCCAATGGAGAAGAAGAGCCAAGTTATGAGGATCACCTTTTAACATATGTTTTTTATGTTTAAAGTTCATTGTGATCACGTTGAGTTGTTCGAGATGCTTGGAATCCATCACAATGGAGAAGGAGAGCCAAGTTACAAGAATCACCTTTTAACATATGTTTTTTATGTTGGTTTCAAGAATGACATTGTTTATATACAAAGTTATAATCATGATTTGCTTCATTGTAACTCATTTCTAGGACTTCAAAAAAACAAGATCTAGGAATGTAGTATATAATTTCTTACATGATACATTCTTACATACAATAGCCATCTCATATTCAACACTTGGCTTCCAAAAATTTTTAACTTCTCTACATTTTGACCCATCCCAAAATTTTTTCATATATTTAGGGTACTCATCTATCTCTTTACCCAACCATCTATCTTTTTGACACCACATTGTTTGCATGTCATGACAAAAAGTTTTACTTCGAGCTAAAAGTTTGATTTTTTTTCCTATTGGAAAATAATCAAAAGCTATAGTGTTCTTTCTAGGATTTAAACATTTTTTACACCTCACCAGAAGTCAAACAATCACATTTAAGCTTATAATTTTCTGTGCCATCCTTACATCCACATGTGACAACATTTCCGTAGTACAAGTCCTCATTGCTAGGTAAAAAGAACTCAACTTCATGGGGATTTGTTTCATCACCTATACATAGCCTATAATGTTGTGGGCTACTGACCATTCCAAGCTCATGAAACATTGTGTTTAATTGTTCCGAACATGTTGGAACTCTCACACCATCTAAATTACCATCCCATGTCTCTAGAAATTGGATTAATAGTTTACATAAGTTTGGATTTGCTTTTTCTACACTATGTTTTCCAACTCTTTTTCCACCCAAATCCCAAATAAGAGTTGAAGCATATTATCTTGAGTTGTGATTGAGATTCAGTGTTTGTTCCAAAGTGGCTGAAGCTCAATGAGTCTCTCTATAATTTGATGAGCTAATGATCGCATTATGTGGTTATTCTCACTATTAATTCACTCTCATCATCTTCATTGTGGCAGATATAGTTACTCTCATTGTGTTCCAATTCACAAAGGCCATTGTTATTCTCATTCAGATTCTTGACAAAAGAGTCACATGGTGGAGTTTCATTTGCATTACTATTATCACTGCTATCAGTAAGGCCGCTGTTATTATTATCATTATTAATTTCTATAATGAGATTATTATCATGACTATATGAACATGACTCATCACCACTTAGAAGACCTAAATTTCTACCCAACACGTTGTTGGAGGGGTTTTGATCGAAAGGTCATATCCATCGGGGATCAAAGATAGAAGTAAGTAGAGATAGGAAATGGAAGAGAAG
Organism: Lygodium microphyllum; assembly: GCF_053477565.2. Classification (NCBI taxonomy): domain Eukaryota; kingdom Viridiplantae; phylum Streptophyta; class Polypodiopsida; order Schizaeales; family Lygodiaceae; genus Lygodium; species Lygodium microphyllum. The sequence goes on along the minus strand of NC_141162.1, from coordinate 124,502,367 downwards.
AAAAAGAATAGACAAGAGGTAGACAAAGCACAATGAATCAAACCAATATGTATTGGTAAAACCTAGAATCCTTTATCTGGCCCACTATTCAGAAGCAATTTCCAAGCATTAGATCTCCTAGAGCTCCCTCATAGACAAAAAATGTGGATCAAAAAACAGCTTCCTCTCTGCTACTCGAAACCCAAATCTGATGTCTCCCTCGAAAGGGGGGTAAAACTCAAGGACACTTGATCCAGAATCTCCTTGCTCACACCTTCTTCTTCTTCCCAATTCAAAGTGTTGTTTTCAGCTTGTTAACTGCAATTGCAATGTGCGTGATTTCATCTATCTTTCTTTTTTATGAAAAATCCCTAAAGTGGCTGAAAAAGCAACTTGCTTTTTGCATGCCATCCTAATCTAGAAGCTTTCTTAAATTTTTAGGATTTTTCAATAAATAATATAAAAAATGGGCTAAAATTATCCAAAAATCTAGTATTTTTGAACCATCCATGCTACGGAAACTAGCACTAACGACTCAGATCATATTGACTCTCTACATCAATAAGAAAGTTGGATGATGATGCACTCTAGAGTTTTTCACATTATGCTCACGTAGTGGCACGACATACACCCCCTATGAACCTACACATTCTCCGGTATGTGCAAATATCCTAGTTGTCACTAGATTTTGAGTCCTCCTTATCCTCTACAACCATATCCTTTGCTTCTTCATATTCCATATCTTCCTGGCTCGCCCCTGTATTATCACCACTATTTTCTTCCAATTCTGGCAATTTATAGGTAGTAGATTCCTGTATCTTGAATAATTTGATTCTTTTTCCTACTACCAAAAGTTTTATGGCTATTCCATCTAGCTCATTTAATGCATAAGTAGCATTATCAAACACATGTCTTACCACATAGGGTCCAAACAATCTTTTGGAAACTTTGCGCATGGCACTATGCTGATTGTCTAAACTGCTATCATAAACCAATATCCAATCCCCATCTTGTATGGTTATTTGTCTCAATCTATATCTTTTGTCAAACTATTTCTTGTTTTGTATCTTTTCTACCCTTAATTTTGCAACTGCTGCCTCTATGTCTTCTGACTTTCTTTCCAACTGTCTAATGTGCAAGGCCAACCACTCCTCTTGATTAAACTCTTCTTCCCAAGGTAGTACACTCCATGTAATTTTCAACTCTTCTATCGGCATGATAGATTTTTGACCATACATCAATTCAACAAGCATATATTGTGTAACAACACTATATGTTGTTCTATCAACCCCGTAAAGCATAAGGGAGCAATAGTGGCCACTCTTTTACCTTCTATCCAAATGCTTTTGTCAATGCATTCACAATAGGTGGATGACCTCTTTCACTTTTTCCATTTCCTGTAGGGTTATAAGCTGAAGTTAGAGCAAGATTTATCCCCAATCGTGCAAAGATCTCTCCTAATAGAAAAGTATCCCTATCTGTTGTAATTTTTTCCATACAGCCATACTAACAAAATATCTCTTCTAATAGAAAAGTACACATGGCATTTGTTGTCTTAGTATGTAGAGCTCTCCCTTCCACTTGATTAGTTAATTCTTCACGGGCAAGTACGAGATATCCCATTTGCCAAAGACCTGTAGGCATCGTGACTAAATCCACCACCCACTTAAAATGAAGAGACAATGGATATGTGGGCTACAATCCATCCTGATGTCTCACATATGAATACATTTGGCATATCGTACATGTCTTCACAAAGTTAGCAACATCCTTATACATACCCTACCACCAATATCTTTATTTGATGTTTGCAAAAGTACCCCAAACACCTCTATGGCCAGCCCATAAGCTTTCATGAAATTCTTGCATAACATTTACTTGTGAAGCTCAATCACCCAAAACTCGCAATGGCATACCCTATTTCTTTTTAGCATGTTTCCATAAGTATCCATCTTTTAAGAAAAACCCATAGGCTTTCTTCTTGATCTTCTTAAACTCCTCATCTGACCATTCATCTCTCTTTGTTAATGTACCGAGGTATTAACCAATTTCTAGCCATTCTCCTACATATTTGTCTTCTAGAAACACTTCTACACAAGATACAAAGCATCTAAAGTTTCCTCTCTTTGTTGTCCAAGCTTCTGTTAATGTTGTAGCAAGAAATTCATCATTTTCAGTCACAAGAAATTCATATTCTTCCTCATCCATCATCCCATCTTCATTTTCATTCACAAGAAAGTCATCTTCTTCCTCCTCATCCATCATCCCATCTTCATTCTCATAGCATGTCCGAGATAACATGTCTGCCCACTAGGTTATCTCTTCCTGCAATATGCTAAAATTCAAGGTTCAAAGATTTGATGTATGAAATCCACCGGAGCATAGCAATGTCCGAAGTAGCATAACTAGCAATCATACCCAATACCAGCAAACTATTGGTCTCAATGACTACATGAGCATCCATAAAAATTTCCTTATCACATTTAAGGGCTGTCATAATTTCCCATAATTCTCTTTTACATGTGGATACCTTCTCTGTCGTTCAATCAATACTTTAGCACCGAAGAAAATTGCATATCTTTTCCCTTTCTCATCATCTTGCCCAATTTCCCATCCAATCCCAATTGAGCTTCTATCAATAGTAATAATGATAGGCTTTCCATGTGAATAATCATCCTTTCTCAATGTAGGAGTATATTTTAAGAGCTACTTCAATTTCTTCATTGCTTTTTGATGCTTCCTTTCCCAATGAAATTTCGAACCTTTCCTTAGAAGCTGATATAGAGCATCAACTACATGTGCAAAGTGAGGGATCCAAATCAAATAGAATACACATGCTCCCAAGAATCTACACACCTCTGATAAATTTGTGTATACATCTTGCATTCTATCAATCCCATCTATTTTTGTTGCTGGTGATGGTCTTTGCTCATAGGGCCCACATATATGCCCAACAATCAAAACCTCTTCAACTCCAAAGATAGACATTTGTCTAGAAAGAGTTAAATGCACCTCTTCTCTAGATGCATCAAAATCCTCTCACAATCCACAATATGGTCTACAACAAACTGTCTGCACCCATGAGCATCCATCTCTTCATTATTTTCATCCACTGCACACCCTTTGATTAGAACATCATTCAAGAAGGGCATTGTCAATTGTGGTATGAAATCCCAAAATACTCTATTAATAGAATTTGTCATGTGTGCCTCTGAGTTTGTTGCACCTTGCGAAAACATCCGTACTAACCCCAAGGGAGTCTTCATGGTTGTGATATCCCTACTTTCAACTGCAAGCTGAAACTGATCATACCTCGAGTAAAGATCACCCAAAGAATAGATTTCTGTGCCTGCAAAAGCCTCTGCAAATTCATCAACCACATGACTTGCATCCACATTTCTTATGGTCACTTTATTGACCGGTTGCATGTCTTGAAGAAATCTCAAAGCCCCATTCTTTTTTGCCACAGTAAACCAAGGATTTGAGTATGGGGTTGAAGAGGGCTCCAAGATCTTCAGGCAAATCTTTTCATTTAGCAAATCTATTAGCTTTGGTAAGTAAGGTTTAGGCACTGGAATAGGCCTCAAGTTCCATGGTACATGTGACACAACAAATATTACCATAGGAGAGACAACATTTGGATCCACACAACCTATTTTAGTTGGCTGAAATGCAAATGCTTTTCCATGCCTAGCCAACATCTACATAAAATAGTCTCTTTCAGCAACAGGAAAAAGAAACCCTTTTGCACCAACTTTCAATTCCTATAATGTTTTAGATGTACATTGATGACCTATATCTTTAGGATCCCGTTATCTTAGCTGCCTTGACACTTTTTCATATAGACCCTCACTTTCTAATGGAAGCAGCAAAGAAATTCGTTTCACTTTTTGTCAACAGTCTTATACTTTGTCTTCACAAGTGCTTCATCCCGTTGTAATCCTTCCTACTAAGCAAACAATGCTATAACATCATAAATGTCGAAAGAACATTCTGACAACACTGTTTTCAACCTCATTTTCTGCATGTATAGTTGCTGAAATTTCAGCCATAGTGTCATTAATTCTCAACCCATAAAAGATTCATGAAATGCCCTCATTTTTAGCTAATTTTCCCAATGCTCTCAGTTCCTTAGTAGCACTTTTCACATAGACATGCATTCAACCTTGCATATAGCTTCCATAGGCTTAAACCAACATGAACTGTTTATTGTAAACTGAGAATAACCATTTTTAAATACATGCTTCATTCTATCAAGAGCGAGTACATTCTCTAAAGAATACTACTATAGCCCCACATTACAACAGTGCTCAATGAAAATCCAGGTCTTTGAATTCCCTTGCATTTGGAGGCAAAGGAGACTCTCAAAGCGTATCTTGATTCCTAGGATGATTAGCACAAACAATAAGAAATTGGATTGTTTTCCTCCAATCCTTGTTTCTGACTCTTGCATAAGCAGAACCATCATCAATCACCTTTGTTTCCATACGCACTCTTGTAATATAGGGTTGTCCCAAAATCACTGCATAATATGAGGAATTATCTTGCACAAAGAAGTGTTGCTCTTCTTGTACATCACCAATTGCCACTTTTACATTAGGACATGCTGCATAGAGCTCTCTTGAAGAATTATTTGCAACCCTCATATGCCAACCATGATCAATGTCCACAAGCCATGCACCACTCTCATACAATCCATGCTCAATGACATTAATCTCAGACCCATGGTCAAGCAAAGAAACACAAGGAGTTTCACATTCCTCTATTTTCACTACCGTTTGAGTGGTAGCCCTGGCCCAATGATTTCTTGTGTAATGACTTCGAGGAATAAATCATTTGCTATAAGACAATGCATATTGCTATAAGACAATGCATTTTTAGCCCATTTCTTCTCTTTTCCACATGCTATCCACTGATTAGTAGCATCATGCATAGATAATCCAATACTTACTTCATGCTCATATTCAGCCCAAATACCCAACAAACTAGTTTCCTCTTCAAATTGCAGCAATGCACTAGCGGTATCACCAAGAAACAGAGGCTTCCTCTTAATTATGTCAATGATCTCATCATGAAATTTTTTCTTGGCGATGCCAAGCACCTCTCCCAAGGCGAATTCCACCCAACTGTTTAAGATGTGTTCTTCAAGAATCTTCTTAAGATCTGTGGCTGTCTCAATGTCTGACTGCAACTTATATCTTGACTACTTGCCCTTCTTTTTTCCCTCTTGTTTGCTATCATGCTTTTGCTCTTGATTGACATTTTCCATAACATGATTGGTAGGTGGCTGATTTGTAGCTTTAGGCTAATCCACACTTCTTCTTTTCACTCTTTTAGATGCCTCTACATTATCTTCATCTCTCTTTCATTTCTCTTCCACAAGTACATTCATGTTTTGTACCTTTGCTAAATATGCATACACTGAATATGCATCTACTGGTGATTCCCAACCAGTTATGTTGCGAATGTCTTGCCCTGCATGAGACATTTCACTATCAGTAACTTTTCTCTTTTCAGCTACATGTAATGCATGTGTCTATATTTCAACCTTTGGACCACTTGACCATGCATTCTATCCAATTGTAGACCAAAAGTATAAGCATGTATAGCCGCATAAGCATTTCGGACAACCAAGTCTTCGAACAACTTTTGCATACCTCCCTTTCCAAAATTCAAAGCAAGAGGAAATCATGTTTCTTGTGCATGGATATTGCCATCTTTCCAAAAGATGAGCTGTTGTGCCAAGGCCTCTTGATAGGCAACACAATCCTTTCTCTCATGCTGCAAACTATTACACCAAATACATCTTCTTCATGGCTTAGGGACTATTGCCCATCCCATTCCTCTTGTCCTTTTTCATCCAATTTCGTAACCTTCAATTGAAGATCCCGCATGTCTTTGACCAATTTATCTAGTACATCTTCCCTAACAGTGGAAACAATAGCAGCTACATCCATAGAGCTATCCACAAAAGTGGGTGGATTACTAGATACATTAATTGTTTTGCCTGTAACAGTGGGCAAGCTAGAGACATGAAATCTTTCTCCTCTTCTATGCTTTTTCACAAGTGCAGTATCAGCTTCCTTGACCGGTCTCCACTCTCTTTTAAGACCTACCTCTATAATCTGATCCTTTAGCAAATCATCAAGCTTCTGTTGAAGCTCAGGATCTACTGCTTTGTAGAAACAATTCAATTTTCTGACTTGCAAGATCTTGTTGTTCTGCAAGATCTAACTGCTCAAATCAACTTTCAAGTTCTCTTAATAATTCTGTAGCCACAAGACCCTTATTGGGTTGTAAAACCCACTCCTGAAAATCTTGTAGGTAATCAAACTGGTATCTTCAATGTAAAATTCTTCCCTGAGTGTCTTCTTGAAAGCTATCCAATCAATATCATGTACATTTCAATAATTTGTGCTTTTAATTCATGTACAATAATCCATACAAAACACTGGCTCCATGCAAGTTGAAAAGAATTCCATATTTTGAGCATAGGTATGTACATATGCAGATACATTCTTGCCATTAAATAGCTTCATCTCACGCTCAACTGCTTGTAGAGAATTCATCACAACAGTTCTGTTTGAGGAGAAGCCTACATTACCGGTTGTTGTTGTTGTACATGAATAAGTATATTCATATTTTACACTAGTTGCTACAAAACATCACTGCAAATTGTGCTCCAAGGTTCTCCCATCTTTTCTTTCCTTCTAACAACCTTTCACGTCGGGTTCACCAATGTAGAAGGGGTTTTTGTCAAAAGGTCGTATCCACCAGGGATCAGAGATAGAAGGAAGTAGATATAGGAGATGGAAGAGAAGAAAAAGAATAGACAAAAAGTAAACACGATAAAGGAAAATCACAGTGAATCGAATCAATATGTATTGATAGAACCTAGAATCCCTTGTTTGGCACTACTCACAAGCAATCTCCAAGCATTAGATCTCGTGGAGCTCCCTCGTAGACCAAAAACGTGGATCAAACAATAACTTTCTCTTTACTGCTTGAAACCCAAATCTGATGGCTCCATTGGCTCCGAAAGGGAATAGAACTCGAGGACACTTGATCTAGAATCTCCCAATGCACTCATTCTTCTTTTTCCCAGTTCAAAGTTTTGTTTTCAGTCTGTTAACTACGATCGCGACGCGCACGATTTCGCCTATCTTTTTTTTAAATGAACAATCCCAAAATTGGCTGAAAAAGCAACTTGCTTTTTGCATGCCATCCTAATCTAGAAGCTTTTCTAACTTTTTAGGATTTTTTTAATAAATAATATAAAAAATAGGCTAAAATTATCCAAAAATCTAATATTTTTGAACCATCCATGCCACGGACACTAGCACTAACAACCTCGATTACATTGACTCTCTACATCAATAAGAAAGTCGAATGATGATGCATTCCAAAGTTTTTCACACTGTGCCCATGTAGTGGCACGACACTGTTATATGCATTTGAATTGTTGATGTTTGAAATATGTGGAAGGGGCCACATAGTGCCCACCACCACAATATGCAACACAATCACACCTTATTCATTGTTTATTTACATGAGACAACTCCACTCTATTTGCTTGATATTCAAAACAACAACAGCACCTTCTTCAATACAAGGATACAAGTTACCAGCAAAGTCATGATTATTGTGTCTAAAGTAGGTGCTTCTATTTACTAATTGCCAGCCCTGAGGTGTGCATGCACATTTGTAATTATAAGTATATTTGCGTAAATTCCCTACTAAAGACATGATTTTAATCTTGATGCAAAGGTTAAAGTTATTATATTAATTAAACATCAAGCTAGTATAAATGAAAGTATGAAATTTCAGGTCAAGAGATAACTTGCCTCCAAAGATGTGATGGAGGACACATAGACTGACCTCCGAACTTTCCATTTTGGAGCTACTTATTGAAGTAAACAATTAAACTAAACAATCAAAATGACGATTGTATTGTCTAATACAAGACCCTTTATATATTTTTAGAGAGAGGGAGATATTCTTTATACTGCCAAAAAAATTTACACAACTCCCAACTTATGAGAGTATGATTAAATTTTTAAAAATCACAAGATGATACAAAAATCCCATCTCCCAACTTGCATATGGGTTCTACTTCTACACTACCAGTAAAATTTTGAAGACCTTACAACCTTACAACTTTACAACTTTTGAAGAGGTTAGAACCTTACAAAGTAGTACTCTTAATTGTTTGTAATCCAACTTATTAGACTTTTGACTAGTAAATGTGAACACGTGGCACTACTATATCAGATTGTTAGTGTACTCCCAGTACACTAGTTGGGTCGACTGGCTGCATGCTTCGACTACTTGTTCTCTTTGATACTCACATGCAAGGCTCATGCAAAGTAATGAATTTAGGTAGGCACTACTTGTTCTCTTTGATACTTTTTCTTGGCACTGTCGTGATGCTATGGGAAAACAGTGTGAAAAAACATGGAATACATCATCATCCGACTTTTTATTAATCAAGAGAGTCAGTGTGATCAAAGTCATTAGTATTAGTGTGAGTTGCATGGATTATCCAAAATACTAGATTTTTGGATAATTTAGCCTATTTTTAATATTATTTATTGTAAAAATATAAAAGAGTTAGAAAAGCTTCTAGATTAGGATGGCATGCAAAAAAGCTACTTGCTTTTTCAACCAATTATGGGATTTTCATAAGAAGGAAAATTTGACGAAATCTTGTGTGTCGCGATCGCTATAAATAGGTTGAAAATTGCAGTTTAAACTGAAAGAGAAAGAAGGAGAGATCTGGGAGATCCGTGAGCAGGTGTCCTGCAAGTTTTACCCCCCTTTCGGATCCAAGGGAGCCATCAGATTTGGGTTCCGAGCAACAGAGAAGGAGCTGTAATTTTGATGCACGTTTTGTTCTACGAAGAAGCGTTAGGAGATCTAATGCCTGGAGATTGCTTCTGAGTAGTGCAAGGATTCCAGATTCTTTTAATACATATTTATTCAGTTCATTGTGCTTTGTCTTTGTCGTATTTACCTCTTGTCTATTCTCTTTCTTCTCTTCCATCTCCTATCTCTACTTTCTTCTACCTGTGATCCCCAATGGATTCAACCTTTCGACAAAAACCCCTTCGAAATTGGTGAACCCAACGTGAAAGGTCGTCAAAAGAAGGAAAGACAAGATGGGAGAACCTTTGAACACAATCTCCAGTGATGTTTTGCAACAGTTGGTGCAATATATGAATATGCTTTTGCAGGTACAACAACAACAATAGGTGATGCAAGCTTCTGCTCAAATAGAAAGTGTTGTGATGAATGCTTTGCAAGCAGTTGAGCATAAGGTGAAGTTATTCAATGGCAAGAATGTATCTGCATTTTTGAGCATATGTACATACTTATGCTCAAAAGATGGAATTCTTTGGGGTGGCTCAACTTGCATGGAGCCGGTATTTTGTACGTGTTATTGTACATGAACTAAAAGCACGGATTACTGAATTATACATGCAAGATGCTAGCTAGGTAGCCTTCAAGAAGACACTAAGGGAATAATTTTATATTGAAGATACTAGTTTGATTATGCGCAAGACTTTTCAAGAGTGGGTTTTACAACCCAATAAGGGTCTTGTGGCTAAAAAATTATTAGGAGAATTTGAAAGTCGATTTGAACAGTTGGATCTTGTAGAACAACAAGCTCTTGCAAGCCAGAAAATTGAATTGTTTCTACAGGCAGCTGATCCTGAGCTTTAAGAGAAGCTTGATGATTTGTGGAGGATCAGACTACAAAGACAAGTTTGGAAATAGAGTGGAGACATGTCAAGGAAGCTGTTACTGCACTTGTGAAGAAGCATAGAAGAAGAGAAAGACTACATGTCTCTAGCTTGAACATTGTTACGGGTAAGACAGTTGATGTATCCAGTAAGCCACCTACTTCTGTGGCTAACCCTATGGCTGTAATTGCTACTGTTCCCTCTATTAGGGAGGATGTCTTAGATGAATTAGTCAAAGGCATGCATGATCTTCAATTGAAGGTTGCAAAATTGGATGAAAAAGGACAAGAGGAAAGGGGACATGTAGCAGCCCCTAAGCCAGGAAAAAGATGTATGTGGTGTGATAGTGTGCACAATGAGAGAAAGGATTATGCTGCCTACTATTGGGAGGCCTTGGCATGACAGCTCATCTTTTGGAAAGATGGCAAGTTCCATGCATAAGAAATGGGATTGCCTCTTGCTTTGAATTTTGGAAAGGGAGGTATGCAGAAGTTGTTGGAAGACTTGGCTGTCCGAAATGCTTATGTGGCAGTACATGCTTCTATTTTTGGTCTACAATTGGAAAGAATGCATGACCAAATTATGATTGGAACAAAGGATAAAATATGGACACCCAGACTTCCTACCTATCTCAAGTAAGGTTATTGATAGTGAAATGTCTCATGTAGGGCAAGATTTTTGTGACATAACTGGTTGGGAATCAGCGATATATGCATATTCAGTGGATGCATATTTGGAAAAAAGTGTAAAATATGGATATAGTTCTTGAAGAGAAACAGATAAGAGATGAAGTTAATGCAATGATATCTAAGGAAGTGACAAGAAGGAGTATGGATTTGTCTAAAGCTACAAATCAACCATCTGTTAATCCCAAGTCAAGAAGGAGGAAAAATGAATGAAAAATGGAAAAAAGGATAGAAAAAGAGCAAACACATGCAGGTGGCCTCTAAAGTTAAGTTGGGGCCAAAAGCATAATTTTAAATGAAAGGCGCCTCAAAAAACTCCAAAAACTCGTGTAAAAGAGCACTAGGCTCCCTCCTGTGCTTGAGCTAGAATCTAGGATCGTGGAGCTACCGGTGTGTGCGAGAGAGAAGACAACTCATATCGGCATCAAGGTAAGCTCAGTACACTCATAGGATTGATGGCACATCTGCTAGGTGAGATATAGCCATTAGTGCTCGGCTTGGAACGCTTGAAAAAATAAGCGGTCAGTGGATCTTGGTAGTTGAGCGAAAGCTCCCACATTTTGGTTACGATGACAGGACCAACGGATTCAAGATTGAGCGCTTGTGTGACTCATATCGAGCATCGAAGTAAGGGATTTACCCCCGAAACTGAGCTTGAGATAGGTAGGAAGTTTGGGTGTTTTGATCTTTGAAACAAGTAAGTATTTTGGGTTAGTTGGTTTATTTGATGATTGGAAAACATGGAGAAATCATTTCATTTTTTTGTTTTTGATTCTTGTTGCATTTAGCATAGGATAGGATTAGGAAATCGAATCGGGAAAGGGTAGGGTTTACCATTGCAAAACAGGGCAAAACAAGGCATAAATCATGTAAAAAATGGCAAAAAGCTTGCTTGGAATGCTTAATGTTGGCAAGTGAGTGATTGGGAGCATCAAAACCTTACCCGAGAGGGGATTTAAGAGCCAAGAGGCCAAGGGAGAGCTCATTTGCAACCATTGCAGTGAGAGAGAGAGAGAGAGAGAGTCCCCCACAAAGATTCGATTCGATCTCGTCATCGGAGAGTCTACCGCTCACCTCAGGTATACCAATCACTTCCCTTAGCACCTTAGTTAGGATCTGGAAGTTTGTGCTTGGAGTGATTGTCTAAATCGTGATATTTGATCAAAATCATCGTCACACGACATTCGTCGTGCCACGTGACAGCACTCGACCCTCGGCCCGTGAAAAGTTCAATCCTCAGACCAGTGTGATTCGGCCCATCCGAGTCACCCATTCAACCCTTGCAATTTTGACCAGTTGGACCAAGTGTGAATTTGTCTCAAACTTCCAGAAGTTTGACCTGAACCAGCTAGGGCTTAGTAGCGCAAACTGTCGCAGGTCCTCCTAACACTCAAAACTTGTTTCTGGCGCACGAAATAAACAAAATCGTAAGGTGCAGCCGCTTAGTAGCTTGAGTGGGCTGTCGCGAGACCTAGAGACCTAGAGACCTAGAGGCAACCTGTTGAGCCATAAAACCCTGATTGGACAAAAAAAACGAGTAAGGCAACGTAACAAAAAAACCCTAAACCCCATCAAGACGCCTAGAGAATTGATCGACAGAGCCTATTAGGCCCAAAACAAAGCGAGAGTGCGTAAGATGCTTAGAGATTGGTTGCCGCACTCACCTTGAATTTCCGCACTTGAAGTACACTTAAGGAAAACTGAAAGAATGATTAAGCACAAGTGCATTGAAAAGAACACACACATTGAGTGGAGATAAATTGAGGACTATATTTAATAAGTTAAGGAACTTACTCAGATAAACCACTCAAGGAACCCACCAATAGGAGAGAAACCAAAGACATAGATAAACCATCAACACACGAAGTAGGACCAAGCAAGCAATGCCAACAACGTGGATTTGACAAACCTACTCAACCTGATCGATAGCTTGGTGGAGCACGAGAACTCGACTATGGCAAAAGAAAGCTCAGACTGTGGGTTTAACGAGGAACTCGACTTAGGTGTCTTCCCAGAGGCCATTCAACAGCTGGTCAGTAGCTACGATGCACACGCCTGGTATGAGCACCATAGCAGGACAACAGATGCTCTCATCGCAGACTTAGAGGAAGATCAAAGAAAGCTAGCCCACAAGGCATTGCCAAGCATAGTCGAATACAATAGAGACTGGTAGGCTAGGAGCCAAAACTTGAAGAAGGTTTCTACTTTGGGCAATCGACGAAGAGATGGGTGATTTCGCACTCAACGCACCTTAGGTCAGGTTTGTCTCTATTCTGCTACTCCCTCTTAGGGCAACGCAATGAGACATGACCTGGGTGACCACAAGTCCAACAGATGATTAGATCCTGCATCTGCCCTCCTAGGCCTCTACCTCGTCCTCTCCCTAACGCCATCATCGGTACTGGTCGATAGTCCATAAGGACTGCGTTGCCCTCGTCATCGTGTGAGACATAGGGGTAGAAGTAAGACTCTTTCTCATTTGGCTCTTCCATGTAGTGGACTTCAGTATTATTCGGTGGATGGGTCACGTAGGGACCAAGTGGTCTAGGTATGCCTGTAGGGTTTATGTCCATCCTAGGAGGAGTCGGCTTAATGTCATTAGGCACAGGAAGGGCCAATGGGACTCCCCTTCCGAAGAGTAGTTGCAACCTGTTTGCTAGGTAAGGCTGGCCGTATGGCTACGAGTACAGAAGTCTTCTCGGTAATCTGCAATGCGCGACGTTGTGACCAAACCTGCCGCAGTTAGCACAAGGTCTTGGCCTAGGGTATTGACACTCGGCTGCTAAGTGATTTTCACCATAGTACACGCATTGGACGTGTGGGCGCATTGGTCGTCTCAACATGTCTTGCAGCTTAGCTATCTTGAGCTTGACAAAGTCTTGGTTTGTCTAGGTGGCTTTTCCCTTATCTTGGGATGATGGGGTTGGTCGTTCACTAGAGGCTAACGCTCTCTCTGAACTTCACGAGTTGGTTTCTTCTAAGTTGGAGCTCCTGGAGCTCCGCTCTTTCAACTGATCGTCAACTCTGATGGCTTCCTCAAAAATCCTAGCTAGCGCATCTCGCTGCAAGATCGAGTTGCCTGCCAAAGCTTGATACAGTTCCTCATTTGGAATTCCACTGATGAATACAGTTGAAACTGCTCTTTCACTTGGTTGTTCGCCCATAGGGATTCTGTGGAAGAGACTCCTCACAGGTTACGTAATCGCGAATATCCTCCTTCTCTTTCTGCTTGACATTCATCAATTGTACTAGCAGATTGTCAAAGTATCCAGGCTCGAAAAATCTCTTGATGAAGAGATTCTTGAGGCCATTGAAGTTGGCTCACTCTGCGGCATCTAATCTTGTATACCAAGTCCTATCCTTATTACCTAAGGAGAGCCAAACGCTTGTTGAGAGCGTTGAGCCAAGTTGCTGAGGCCGTTGGCTTCGCAGACTTGTTCGAACTGCTCTACAACACTGTATGGATCGTCGTGGGGTTGGTACTTGTCGAGCTGCTTTGCGACTATTGGGATTTTAAACAGGCTCTTAGAGCCTTGGGTTTCTCCTAATCGTTCCAGTAGTGATGTCGCCATGCGACACTTTGCTCTACTGCGGCGTTTTCTAGCAGTCGCTTCATGAGAAGCTCACTCAGCGTTAAGTCTCCTTCTAGGGCCCTCTCACGATCCGTTCGATTTCTACCGGCTAAGTTCAGCACCCACTGCACCTCACGCAACTCTGTTTGGAGAATAAACTAACATAGTTAGTGACCAGTAGCCACAGACATACACACGGTTTATTTGTGCTTGAGTACTACTCATGGAATACAAAAAATTTAGGATGGAACCAAGCAAACAAATTTTCAAACTAAGAGTCCAAACTAAATGGGAAAAAAAAAGATGCACAAAATGGAAAACAAATTCCTAATTACACTAACTAATGAGTTCAAATTCCTAGCAAAAAACTATGCCCTCATGTTAATAGTGGTGTACGTGCAGCGTCACAACATCCCTCCCCCTCCAAACCTTCATATCCTCCGGATGGGCCATAGCTACCCATCCTCATCACCATCAAGCTCGACAGTCAATGCAATATCCTCATCTTTTGCAAAATAATCTGTAATATCCACATCCTCATCTACATCATTTCCTGCCTCAATTCCATCATAAAACTCATCATCCAACTCCTCAACTGCATAGGCTGCATCATCTCTTCTCTTGAATAGCTTGATTAACTTTCTTGTAATCGGTATCAGCAAGGCCGTACCATCAAGCTCTACTAAGGAATATGTAGCATTGTCAAGGACATGTTGTACCAAATAAGGCCCAAACCATCGTCTTGAAACTTTGCAGATAGCACTGTACTAGCTTTCTAAACTATTGTCATAGACCAACACCCAATCTCCCTCCTCAATCTCTTTAGGTCTCAATCTAGGTCTACTCTCAAATCAATCTTTGCTGTGAATTCTCGACCCTTTGACCTTCTGAATAGCTCTCTCAAAAGGTCCTCTCTAGTCATCTCATCTTGCTACCATGGTAAAGCACTCCTAGTGAGTGTGCAAGTCTCTATAGGCATGATTTTTTTCTGTCCATACATCAACTCAGCTAGCATATAACCATGCTTTGTCCAAGGCTTTCACAATTAGCGGATGGCCTCTCTTACTCTTCTCATTTCCTTCTGCACTATATGTTGAAGTCAAAGCAAGTTTAATGCCAAGGTGAGAGAAAAACTCCCTAGCCTCATCAATATCCAACTCGCCTCTACCTGTTGTAATTTTCCCAATGTAGCCATACCTGAAAATAACATCCTCCAACAAAAACTTACATACCACTGAAGTGGTCTTTGTCCTCAATGCTCTGCCTTCCACCTAATTTGTGAGATCTTCTCGTACATTTTTGGAAATCACTTTTCCATGTTTAATTAATTTACATTACTATTACAATGTTTCTCTTCCCCAATCCTTATTATGGCTCAAAGCATTTTTGTATCATATATAAGCACTTCTCTTCAATAGGTAGTACTCTCTCTTCTTCAAGGGACACTTTCTCATGTTCAAACACGCTTTTTTTTTTGGAAAGCACATTTTCTTCTTCTGAAAATAGTTTTTCCATGTCCTTGCATACCAAATGCATGTAGAAAAGCAATTGTCTTTGTCAATATTTAATACTACATGATGTGCAAAGTAATGATCTTGTGTAGGAAAAACAAAGCACTTAGCATGCAAAAAACTATGTTTTTCTTATGGAATCATGTTTCTATTTGTAAAAGCACTTTTTGCTATATTAGAAAGCACTTTTCTATTTCAAAAAGCATTTGTATATTTTAGAAATCACTTTTGTAAATCAAAAACTGCATTTTTAATTTCAAAAGTCTATTCTATTTTTAAAAGTACTTTTCTACTTATGAAATAAATTTTCTATCTTAGAAAACACTTTTCTATTTTTAAAATATCATGTCTATAAAAATGTAAGAAAGCGGGAGTTGTGGACATGAGACAAAACGGTGAGTGAGGGTCTCATGATGAAGTCTGCATCTAGCACAAAGATCTTTGCCAAGATCAAGCTCGAAAATCTTATCAAAGGTCTTAAGAGCTTTACATAAGATGTTTGGAATAGCAACAAGCTTGTTAGAAGGGGAAAAACCACAAATATTTTGAACCTATAATCCAATGATTATCAAACCAATGAAATGCCCCATTCAACCTAGAGCAAAAAGAGAAGAGTTTGGGGGAGGTTGGGAATCTTAAGAAAATTATTACTACTAGGCCATGTCAAATGTAAAATATCAAGGTTGCTATGGTTGTCTAACTTAAAGGTAAATTAGGTTTGGAAAGCTTGAAGTCCCTCCACTAGAAGGCGAACACATGCTTTAGAAAGCCCAAGACTAGCCATGAGATTTTCTGTAACATTGATCCATTGGTGGTTTTTCCATAAGTCCAATCAATGGACAAAACCTCTATTAAAGATCTTATGAGCCTTGATTAAATGTTTGCAATGAATAGGGCTTAGAGGTAATTGAACCAAATAGATTCGCCCAATGAAGCCCTTTTTGCCCTTTTGAAATGAACTTGTTCATATGTAAGGTAGTGGATGCAACAAGAGAAATGGAAAAAACTTTGTATATAGAAGTACTACAAAAGAAACGGGTCTCCAGCTATATGTTCCATCCCTATCCCCTCTCTCAGGAAAAAACTTAATGACTTTGTTGTTCACAAAGACAAGAAGAGCTCTATATTGCATAGCCTCTTTCAATAAGCTCATAAGGTAAGTTATCATCAAAAGGTCTCAAACTCGATACAAAACTCATTAGGAAGACTATACTATTATGGCTACATTGTTTAGAGAGCGATGTGCAAGATTAGCCCCTTACACAACCCAAAAATGAGACGTCAAGTAGTGTCGATTAAAGAATTGACTTTGTCAAAGTATTGCACAAAACAAAAATATTCAATTTTTGACAACCACCACTCTAGTACAAACGAGAAAATATGCCTCTTGTAGCCTTAATTTCTATGAAAACATACTCTACATATAGAAACTAACACCTTGATCACTTTGAACAACGATCAACATGCAAATTGGAAAAAATAATTGCATATACTCATCGTACTTTTTTGGAGTTTGTTACACCGTTGTGACCCTTCAACATATCTAGATTTTTGAAAGTTTTGATCAACTTAACATGCCTCTAAACACTTGTCTGTGACCCTCCACTCTCCCCACACAAGATACAATTTGAAAATCAAGGGAAGGGCCCTTATTTTGTTTATTTATCCTTCTTATATAGTTTTCTACACAACATGTTGTGTGTCTAATAAGCTAAAGCTTTTGGCTTTTCAATAGGAGTGTATTTTAAAAAAGTCTAAGGCTTTTTAAACATTTAAGCTTAAAGCTTTAAAATATGTTTCTTCTTCTCCTTCATGTTTTTCTTAAATCACCACCTTATGAAAATCCTATAGTCATATTGTATGTTCTAAACCCTTAATCACATCCATTGTACGTTGGGACTTCCCCCAAGAATAACTCAACTAATGCTTTCTGCTAAAGCTTGCATTGACTCTTTGTTGTCCATCAAGTCTTCCTAGTTCAAACAACCCTTATGCAAAAAAATACTATAATTAGAACCAGGATTGCAAGCTTGAACCCAAGATTTTATGTTGCTACACACTGGCTCCCCAATTAGGAACACCATAATCACTTAGAGCATAAGGGAAAACTTGTAAGTTCTGTTCCATTTGATAACAACTAGACTTTGGACTAAACCATGGAACTAGAGCTCCAAAAATGTCAAGAGTCCCCGAGGTCTGAAACCTAAACTCGAAAAACCTCTCTAATGAGTTGGGTAACATTTCATCTACTATTGCATAATCACTTTGCGGTTATGCAAATCAATTTGGCGTTCGATTGTGTATCCTTATCTCATCGGGTCTTCCCCAAGTAATGATAAGCTTGGTGCTACTACGTGATTGCCAAATATTTAGGGTCAAATTTGACATAAGAACAAACCGTCATTAATATATGATAATAAAAATAAATGAAAAAACCATGCTACTTTTTGATGTCTTTGCGGGCTTGAGTTTAGTTTTTACTATTATGGTCATATGTGCTAGAAACTCTGTCCATTCCGTTTCCCTTCTCATCCTCCTAGCTAGTCATTGTTTGGAATGACTGCATATGGTTTAAAGAGCATGGTTACGACCACTTTTTTTGGCAGAAGCTTGACTCTATCCTTGAGTGCAGTGGAATGAAGACGTGTGGAAGTTAAAGCCTCTGGCATTATTGCACGTAAATCCGTCCATGAACCTATGTAAACGGGGTTAAAAGCAGTAGATAGCTTGGTTCTTAAAATTATCCTTGTAACATTTTGTTCAAAGAAACATTGAGATGAATATAACACTTACTCAACCATTCAAACATGCATTCAACTAGCTGCATTTAGAGCTACAGTCATGACAAAAAGAGTCCTAATGAGAGACTAAAGTGTTACACCAACAACTAAATGGCATAAATTGATATATATACTTTTTCCTTCAAATCATATATTCCATCTCTCGAAACTCTCAGCCAATAATCTATTATACACATTGACTTAAGTAGATCAACCCATATTATAGAGCTACAACTTTGCACATCAAGGCTCTCCTCTTTAGGGTGGGCTGCTTCAAAATGAGAATTCTTCTTGACCTTTTGCTCACTAGAATCCTAATTTCTTTATGCGATAACATAGATTAACATGTAGCTTTCTGATCTTCATAAGTTTCTTAGCGAGTTCTTCATCATCTACAAAAACATGGCATGCCTTTTTGAGAGAGAAAATAGTAATCACAAACCTCATAGTCAGCTTTTATTGCATTTAGTTTCTTAATGATCGCCTCATGTGAATTCACGAGCACATCATAATATCTTTTTTTATAGAATAGGAGTTAGCATAAAGTGCTCTAATTCATTTCTATCTTCTAATGTATACATTTGTGCATCAAGAAGAGATTTCAACTACTACATCTCATGCATTGAGATTTGATCCGAGAAAATCACAAAAAAATATTTGTCTAACACTTTGTTGATTTTTTATACATTTGGAGGTTTGAAATAAAGAAGAGGGTGGGAACAACCTCTTGAGAAATCCAAGAAATCATTGGATGGAAATATTTCATGGATCGGTTTACCAAGGGGGGGTGAAGAGTAAAGATCAATGGAGGAAGGTGAAGGAAAAATGTGTAATACAAAAAGGAAAGACATGAAATGGATTTGGAGCCATCCAAAGGGCATGTGAGGCTCATAATGTCATGGCTTTGGAGCCTTATGATAATTCAAACAAATGGGACCCTTCTTGAAAGCATTAGTGGAAGAAAATCAGGCTTATGATTTTGTAAGATTTTTTAAAAATACTTCCACTTTGATCCAAAAAAACTTTTCAACATGAAAGTTATAACCATGAGCTAAAGTTTTGGTTGGTATTTTTTTATAATTCTTTGGAGCTAGGAGTCAGGAGATATGGCCAAAATGGTGGATACCAACTTTTTCCAACTGCGGTGGAGACCACCTCCCAATTTTATACACACCCACACTTTCTTCCCCACACTTAACACTTCCATAAAACATCATTCATTAGACTCCCAACCCTTTCCCTTCTCTTCTCCTCTCTCTCAAGTTAATAACCATTAGAATTTCCCTCCTAAATCACCCTCAAATCATCCTTAATTGTAGTAGTAATGTATGAATTCTCACTACTCTCTCTCCATTATTGCTAGATATGATCTTATTTTATGAAGATTCTCTATATTTTTTTATAGGAGAGCTCTTGGACTCAAGATATGGAGGGAGAATGGAGACAACTCACCTATGATGGAGCTTGATTAAGTACAAAATTGGTCGACAAAATATCTAGATGGAGCTTTCACATTGGTGGAACCACCTTAATGCAACTTTAGTGGTGTTAATTCCTATTCTATCTTAACCTTCTCCCTAAACACCCTCAAGGCCTATATAAAGAGACATTCTCCTTTGTAATTTGTAAGAGAGAGCAAAGAGGCCTTCTTCAGCCCTATGGAGCCTTCCCCATTCTCTCTCTCATGAGCTTATGCAGTTCATTCCCTTACTATAGCTTATGCATGCTCTGCAGTGTAATAAGCCCATGCTATTGGTATCCATATTATGTATATTGGTTATGTCTTGAGGGCTCTCCATCTCTTGTGCCCTCTTAAATTTTATTGATTCATCTATTTTTTGTAGCTCTTTCTCTCTCTCTCTCTCTCTCTCTCTCTCTCTCTCTTAGTTTTCCTCTCATCTCCCTCACAAGCTC
Source organism: Lygodium microphyllum (assembly GCF_053477565.2). Classification (NCBI taxonomy): domain Eukaryota; kingdom Viridiplantae; phylum Streptophyta; class Polypodiopsida; order Schizaeales; family Lygodiaceae; genus Lygodium; species Lygodium microphyllum. Next base: position 124,482,182 of record NC_141162.1, on the reverse strand, counting down.
CTCTCCCTCTTGTATAGAGTCCTAGTCCGCTCTTCCATGACTAGGTGGGGCCCTTACCTCATTCACTTTGTGGTAGAAGAGAGTTTGGCATAGTATAGAGGCTGCCATACCGAATTTCCTTCATCATAAATTGGTGCCCCCGCTGAGGACATTCTCATCCACAATTCTCTACCTCCTTATTGGGGATGATACAACACATAGTGGTGCATCCTCTACAACAAGTGCTCCAAGTGGCTCTTCTCCAATGCCTTCACCAACTCTTTTTGAAGCTGGTCGAAGTCCACGACTCCCACAATTGTCTCCCAAGGAAGCCCAAGAAAGGAAGTATGCTTATCAGATGACGGCACATATGCAGGTAAAAGGTGTTCACCTTAGAAATTCCATTCTCTCACAATGGAAAAAATCATGTTGTCATCAATTGCTAGGTTCTCATAATTGTGGTGAGTGTTTTGCAAACAAAGTGAAGGCCCTTCCGGAAGTTCCACGTCTCCAAATCATCAAATCCCTCTCTCTTTGTGGCCTAATCCACATCAAATAATGACAAATATGCATGAAGGTGTGGAGTTTTATAGAGGTGCAAAGTATGGAGACTACCTTCAACTGTTGCTAGCTCGAAGGTTGGGTGTGGTTGAAAAGGTGGCCATCACACCTTATGAAATATATGTCACCAAGGATGGACACACTAAGGCAAGAACAATCACTGGTGAGAAAATTCTCTATATAGCAAAGTTGGTGGATTCCAGAAATAAACACTCTGGGGAAAATCCTTTATAATTTAAGAAAGTGCATTCCCTCTACTCCCTTAAGTAGTCTCCACTTATGAATAATAATAATGGCCCAAATTTCTACACCTTCTACTCTGTACAAAACAACCGAGTTAATGTATGCATCAGTAGGAAGATTTTCTTTCAGCAACGTCTTGTCATGTACTTTGGGGCTGAAAGATGATGGAAGATTCTTGTATCACTAGAACCTATAATCTTCCCAATGCTAGACTACAATGCATCCTTCAATGTACATGTCTTTATTTTATTAAAATAGTTTCTCATGAATCACCGTGAGTTGTATGGACCAATCCAACCTCTTGCTATGCAAATTGCGCATATTGTAGCCATCACAAAGCTTAGATTCCAAGGCATTATTAGAAGCATACTGGGGCCTAGACATCTTGCTGAAATCAATGCATCTATAAACCCATTCATCCTTTCCCTCATAGAATAAACTTAAGTCTAAACCTGTTCATCTTTGTACTCTATTAAGGCAACATGGCATTTTCAAGTTTCTTTGGGCGCAATGGGGAAAATGCAATGGATTTTTTGGACAACCTTGAGATGGCCTTCCTTGTCTCTAGGAGGGATGATGAAGCATTAAAGTTGAGGGCTTTTCATTTGGTGCTCAAGGAAGAAGCTAGAATGTGGTTCCAAACTCTAAATCCGGCCCAAAGAGCTGAATAGGAGGGATTGAAGGCAGATTTCTTGCAGAGATTTCAATAAACTAACTCAGCTGAAGAGTTATGGCAACGGCTTTTGGCCCTCCATCAAAGTGATCCATATGGTTATGCAACTTATGAGGAAGGGTTTTTGAAGCTTTGAGAGTAGTGGTCAGACTCACTGAATCCTGGTGAGAGAGCTCCAAACTGCCTTCAAAAGGATTGATTTATTTCAGGTTTGTACCCCTTGCTCACGAAGAAGGTAAATGTGAAATTTCCAAACACTTTTGAAGATGCTTTGAGAATCACTAGGGAAAAGAATCGAAAGATTCTCTACCAAGCCCAAGCTAGCCAAGTAGTTTTGGGAAATAACATCACAACTATGGAGGCCTCTCAAGTTTCCCTAAATGTATCTAATGCACCAGGCCTTGTCAGAGATCAAGAAGACATGATCCAACAAATAAACAATCTTACTAATAAACTAGAGAGTTTGAGAGTGAATCTTGTGCAAGGTGCAAGAAGACCTATCGAGGGGAATGGTGGGAATCAACCACAAATGCGGCAACAAGCAAGGGAGATGTTGTGTTACAACTGTGGAGAAAATGGACATGGCATGTACAATTGTCCTCACCCTAGAAGATATGATCACCCTGCTAGAGATCCTCGACAACAAGTATGCCCTCCTCGTGCTAGGACTCAAGAGCAAGAGCAGTCACGACTTACAATTTTACAACCACCGTATGTTCAATCTGAAACCCCTACTGTTCAACCAAATGTTAATGTCATAAAAATAGAGGAGGTGGTCAAGGATAGAAGGCTCTAAGAAGAAATAGCGAGAGGTAAGATGAAGGTAGATGTAGTAGAGACCATGCCTATCAAGTGGGTACATGTCCAAATTGAGACAAGTAAGGAAGCAATCAATGAGGCAAGTACATCACGGGCACCTAGAGATGAAGGGAAGAAGAGAAAGACTCGAACTAGGTCTAAAATTGATATCTCCGACTTCCCTTTGGGTTCTCGGACACAACCTTATGATCTGATAGTAGATGTGAGCTCTCAAGGGCCAAAAATTACTTGGCCACAACTACTTCATGCCTCTCTAAAGCTACGATGACAATGGTAAAAAATGGTAAGCACAAGGGCAAGGCAAGGTAAAATGGTTAGTGCAATCAAGGCATATGGCCTCAAAGATATAGTGCCTTTAGTGGAGGCTCAAATCAAAGGTCAATGGATTCGAAAAACATACATCGATAGTGGAGCAGAGGTTTGTGTCATGACAAAAAAGCTTATGTATCAATTAGGCTTAGAAGTAATGGAATCCTCAACCTTTAGGGCAAAGATGGCCAACAATGATGCGGTCATATGTATGGGTGTAGTGAAAGCTTTGAGAGTTTCTGTTTTTGGAATCACTACAGTAGTGGATGTTTATGTGATGCCAGTAAAGGGAGAAGGATATCCCCTCATCCTAGGGAGACTTTGGCTTATGGGCATCGGAGCTAGGCAAGATTGAGCAACAGGGGATCTAGAGTGGAGGCCACGTAAGGTGGATGGCCACGATCAAAAGGTGGTTTACAACTTGAAGAGTGGGCGTCAAGAGAACCTTGAACTAGAAACATCTGCCGATGAGTGGAGCTCAAGTGGATGTTCCTCATTGCTAGAAGAGGAAGAGAGTTCAAGTGGAGAGAGTGATAGCACTCTCGAAGTTATGGGCATCACCTTAAAGGAACCTACCTCATCAAAATACAACCAAAGAATCCAAGGAGAAGATGTGTGGGATGCTAGCCTAGAGAAGATGATATCCAAGGATATAAAGAATGATGAAAGGGAGGGTTATGTGAATGTTCTCAAGAAGTATGCATCATTGTTTATTTCTGATTATACTCACATTACAGGTGTCACTGCAGTGAAGCATTACATCCAACTCAAAGAAGGAAGCAAACCTGTAGTAGAAAGATTGAGAAAACTGGGAGTTGTGCAACAGGATGCACTGTTGACGGAGGTGAAGAGACTCTTGAATGTAGATTCATATACCCAGTGGAAGATTCAGAATGGATCTCCTCAGTAGTAGTGAGTGTGGGAGCTTTCGCTCAACTGCCAAGACCCTCGGACCGCTTATTATTTCAAGTGTTCCAAGCTGAGCACTAATGGCTACTTCCCACATAGCTGATGCGCCATCCATATCTATGGGTGTAGTGAGCTTACCTCCATGCCGATCGAGTTACCTCCTCTCCCGCGCACTCCGGTAGCTCCAGGATCCAAGTGCAAGCTTCAAGCACGCTCCATCCTCAAGCTCCACGCTCCAAGCTCCATTGCCGCGAGCAAGACAAGAGAAGAGAAGAGAAGAGAAGAAGAGAGGAGAAGATGGAGAGCTTCTCCTCCCCGATCCCTCACCTTCACACACTCACTCCCTCACACTCTCACACTCCCTCTCTCAAGCACAAGCTCAAGCAAGCAAGAACAAGAAGAAGAAGAAGAGGAGGAGAGCCACTTTTGGCCACACACAAGAATGAGCTTCTCATTCACTTTTCAACTTTATATACAAAACCCTAAATCCCTTTTGGGAGGTCATCCCCTTTTCCCCTTTTTTACATGGCCGGCCGTGGCCTAGGCCCTTTTTTCCATTGTCCTTCTATCTTCCTAGCTTCCTTTCCACCGCCCGTCTACATTTACAAATTGCATGGGTGAGAGCCCGACACTCCTTGAATTAAACCATGATGCGCTTGCGCTCTTTTACTAAAGTATTGACTTGCGCTTTTCCTTGCGCGCCTTTCTCCCTTATTTAGGACTTTTCTCCTTGTGCATCATTGTCTTCCGTTTCTCTTTGCCTTGGCCTTTATCTTTGTCTCCTACTTTAGCTTTTCCGGATTTTCCACCTTTGTTCATTTGAGGGTTAACATTACCCCCCTTCTAGACGAGTGCCAGTCCCATGGCACTCACCGTCATAGATAGCACGCTCTAGCATGCACCGAGGATGTGGGTGGCAAGGACATCTGTGGTTGCCATGGCGGAGTGTTGGTAGTGGTGGGGAGGAAGGTCGTTGGGGGCACGTTGGTGGTTTAGGTGGCTGGTGGTAGGGCTATTCTCTGTGGGGACCGCACTGATGGAGTATAAGTGGTGGTTTGTTGGGGATTCTGCACATGACGATTCTTGGCGGGCTTGCAGGATGATAAAGGAGAGAAATTCAGAGTTGAGTGTCGATGAAGAGCGAACGACACTTTCGTTGGAGTCTTCAATACTTGCAATTGAAAACCTCTCATAGGTGGTCTCTCCCTAGGGGTAATGCTAGTCTTCTCTATCGTACACAAGACATAATTTAATTAGTTTGGGAGATAGGTCAAAATCTAAGCAAGCTAAGAGTATTGTCCTGCACTTGAGGACCCAAACTGTGTATATATTTTGGTGCAGATATTATTTGAGTGCTCGTGCATACTTAGATATTACGTAGTTAGAAGACTACGGGATGGTTTCTCATAACGATGTGTGGATGAAGCAAAGTCGTCCATGTTAAGAAGAAGTACACATGAAGGTGTATGTAACATCCTTTGCATTGTGACTGCATGACGTAACATAATTGAACACAAGGATACTGCACTATCAGTAGCTGGTAGCTATTGGACATGTGTGATGAGGACAGTGTACTTTTCATGGCAATTCGTGCAGTGCTTACTACAATTGATTGCAATGGTATTAAGGCAAAGTGCAAGAGGGTATCGTGTGAATGGGTCAGGTTGACAGGTCTAACCATAGGCGAGACAAGCTCCCTAGGTATGTCCTGCCCTCGATGTGTCCTGAACTATTGTGGGTGATGCTAGGGGGCTAGGGAGCTAGGGGACTAGGGACGAAGCCAGCCGACCAAGGTCATTGGATGCACCTAATTTGAGGACCCCTAGGTGCGATGCTGTGATCATGGGTGCTTCATATCTCTTCGTTTTTTTCTTTTCTTTTCTTTTTCTTCTTCTCTTTTTTTTTTGCATAAGTACAACCATTGTAATATGTTGAGGCTTTCAGCCTTTCAATGGGTTGGGAAATGTCAAGCTTCGAAGGCTCAGGAAGTGGATATCACACTGATGATTGTGCCCTAGCCTCATTGTTAGAGAAGCCGTTGTTGAGATGGGGAGATACACTTGAGATACTGCAACCCTCCTTGCGACACGTGATGTTGGTACGATTGAGGTAACAACCGTCATGAGCTCACTATAGAGCTTGACCCAAAAGAGAGCGTAGCCCATGATTATGCTTTGGTTCGTGCGATGTGGGCACTCGCAAGGGTGATTTTTCGCGTTCGGCAGCGTGGCTTTGTTGCGGTTCTTTGTGAGGTTGGTGGTCTTGCGGTGACTTGGGCATGGAACACGTTTGCACGAAGACCTGTGTTATCCTGCATCCACTTGTCACTTTCATGAGAGTATATGCAAGTCGCATGCGTCAAGTACAACGAACAAATGCAATCATGTTAAGATATAACTTTTCAAAATGCTATGATGCTGATTGCAATGCCTATTCCAGTGCTTGCTAAAGACGTGCATATATTAACGATAGGTAAGGGAAGCATGTACAAGTTGGGAGCCTGCCCCTTTAATCACCAAAAGACAAAAAGTTATGGTAGGATGGCTTGTTAAGGTGCTTGTATATCATAGGGGCAACTGGATTTGCACAAGGCGGGGTGAGTCCGGGTGGTTAGGCGACTGAGGCTCTACTGGTGCAGTGCTCCTGTGAGGCTGGGCAGGGAAGATGTCGGCAGGGACCTAAATGGTGTAGTCTCTGGCCGCCACCGTTTCCAAAATGCTTTTGAACAATGCATCGAATTCTTCCCTATCTCGAGCTACCCTTTCAGATTTTGAGCACCTGGTGCCCAAGCGTCTGTTGGGGGTTTTGCAGAACCGGTGTTGCCACATCTTGTGTGCTTCTTCGAGCTTCTACTCCCCTGACCTGGGGATTCTTCGGCCTACGTCTAGGGCGGTGTCGCTTGGGACCTCGTTTCTTTGCATGTCTTTTGAGGGTAGGCACATAGCGCACCGACGAAGGAGCTTGTGCTGCATGTTCCCTTCGACAACAGAGAGCATCTTTGCAAGCCAGCTGCCCTAGGTGCTCCATGTCTTCCGCGTAGGGGGACCTGCAAAATGCGAACCAAGGATTAGGCCTTGATATAGGATAAAACCATTTGCATGAAAGGGATTATAGTCTGGGTTATCAAGCGCATATGACGAGAAGGGGAGAGGTGAGACATGCAATGGTTAGAGGGATGGCCCATGTGATGATGTTCGTTTGGCCTCCAGGCCACTAGTAGATCTTGAATCATGCTAAGTTACACAGACTGGTGGTCATGGAGTGGGGCGGGGCTCATCCGCAGAAGGATAGACTGGAAATGGGAAAGGTGTATAGAAAGGGACGGTACACCATCTACACCATCAGAGATGTTGGTCAAGGCTTCCTATGGTGATAATGAGGGTTGCATGCCCTCCATCAGGAGGTGGGAATGGTCACACAACTTCTAAATGTGTGGTGAGAGGAGGACTTGAGGAGCTTAGCCTATTGAACCCAACTCTTCTCTTTGCGCTTGACTATTATTGCTTATGTGTGTTGATAGTGTCTATACAGGGTCACAAAAGTCATTATTTATTTATATACATATCTATGAGTCCATGTCACTTCATGAGGATAAAAGCCAATTGTAGAACTCTGGATTGTACTCGAGTGTGGCACACGCATCTAGTACTCGTGGCAGCTTAACCTTGTCCGAGTCTACTGGCAACATGTAACTCCTCCTCAGTGAGAACCTTATCAATCAGAGAGTTCTCTTGGCTAGGTTCAACTAAATCCGCACCCCGAGTGGTAGTCAGCACTCGAAAGGAAGTTGGTGCCACATAGGTTGGGTCTCTTTGAGACCGCCATTTGGCCAATCGCTCCTCTAAGACTATCTGGGCTCCTAGTTCGGCCATTGCAATGCGGTTTTCACACCAACGTTTTTCAAATTGACTTCGACCCTCTGATAGTCGCTTTAGTTGCTCTATCTCTAAGAGATTTGGTTGGCAGAGCATGTCATTGAATGTGACAGTTAAGCGTAGTTCGTCAGCTTCCTCGTCAGAGATGAGGCGCATGCATTCATACAGGAGCCTGTTATAGTGCTCGTCAAGATGTTCTTGCTCTTCCTAGGATAAGGAAAATGGCAAGTATTCTTCGAGCTACTCTTTAGGGAATGCGCTCATGTCTGCTAGGACATAGACACGTGCGAACACTTTGAGCTTAGCATCCAACTCAATTAAGCATTCTGTGACACTTCTATGTTCAACGAGGGCTTGCTCGGTTGCTATCTCATGCAAG